>NC_072018.1:17738794-18039508 GCF_027791375.1 Indicator indicator
CCAGTTTTGGTCCCACTAACTCAAAACACATGCAGATAGATTTGAGAGATTCCAAAGGAGGGCAGCCAAGATGATCAAAGGGTTAGAGAATCTATTCTATGAGAAAAGACAGAAAGAATTAGGTCTTTTCTCTCTGGACAAGAGAAGGCTCAGGGAGGACCTCATCACAATATTCCAGTACTTAGAGGGTGGTTACAAAGAGAATGGAGTCTTTCTCTTCACAGGGAGCCACATGGAGAAGACAAGAAACAATGGGTACAATTTGCACTGGGAGAGGTTTCATCTTATATAAAACAATATTTTTTTTTTACAGTGAGAACAACCAATCACTGGAACAACCTCCCCAGAAACGTGATGGAGATCCCATCACTGGAGGTTTTCAAGATATATTTGGACAGGGTGCTAGATAACCTGACCTAGACTCCTTTAACCACAAAAGTTTGGACCCTTCTGACCTGGGTTGATTTATGATTTCGTGATTCTTATGGAGGCACAATTAAATATCTGTCAGAGCAGAGAGCATTAGATTTGGGAAATCGACTGTTCTTTCAAAGGAGAAAGGAATGACCTGTTTTAGTGAAAAGGCAGGGGATGAGTGGGTGTAAGTCCCTCAGCTGGGGACTGCCTCTCAGTTCCTATTGATTTTCAAAGTGCCTTTATTTTCTGTCAGCAAGGGCTAAGCACACAATTCATGTGAATCCCTGTGAAAATCTCCCTGTCTGTTAAATATTTGCCAGCACAGCCTTGAAAATGTATTGGAGGGAGCTGGCTTTTTGCAATGGGTATGAGAAATGTTTAAGAACTATTATTTCTGTACCTGATCAGAAATTACTTACCAAGAGTGAAGTTGTGAGCTTGCAAGAAACAAGTTTTCTTTAATGTCCAGCTTTGGGCTGAAGCCAATGTAATGTTTTTTCCTGGATCTAAACGATGTTTTCTTGCAATGACTAAATGTTGTTTTGTTGAAACTGTCAGCCTTCCATATTCACTTGCAGGTATGCAGTCTGATAGGTAAGCAGAATATTTAAAGGAGATCTTTATTATCAGGTAAATTAAATCAATGGTGTTTACCTCACCATTCAATCTTCTACTCATTGGAGTCTGGATTTGATTAATAGCAGCATAGTGTGAATTGACATTCTGTGAATGAGGAAACCTTTCAGGGTTGCCATAGAAAAGGACTTTTCTCCCAGATATCATCCCAGCTGCTTTTATTTCTAGAAGAAAGATTCTTTCTCTCTTTTGAACTTTGATTCTTAAATTCTGTAGTTGTGTAGGTGTACTGCAGTTATCAGCCTTCTGCTGTCTTTGACTCAGAGCAAATGCTTTAGTATAGAAGAAGAAACCAGAAGCTAACAAGCCAGTTCACTAGTGTTGTGCTTCAAATTGGACCTCCTCCTTGAGAAGATATTAATGTTTAATATTGGTGTGTTTTCTCTGTATGTTTTTTTATGGCGTTGCTTGGGCTTAGTGAGCCATTTTAATGATAACATACTTAGATGTAATTTCTAGCACTTTGGAATTGGTTTAATAACATCTGCATAAAATGCCTCTAGAGTTCTTGCTCGGTTAGTATCTAAACATGCTTTCTGCAAAGCCATTAAATTAGCATCAGAACATGAAGGTAGCTTAGGCTCAACAAGAGACAGAGTGACATGTCTTAATTCTAGCAGTGGCTGGAAAGAACTCTGCTAACTGCTCCTGCAGGTACAGCTTTTTTAAAAAAAAAAAAAAGAAAAGAATTGATTACAGTGTTATTCCTTTTGGCCTGGCTAGTTAGACAATTTTGAGAGCTTTACTGTCTTAATTCCAACAGGAGAAGCTGCTGATGGTTGGACACTGTCACTTCTTCAGTGTACTTCTGCTCCTTTAGAAAACATGCACACAAAAAGTGGTTTTCTGGAACGAAGTAGGATCAAACCCCAACAGGCAGTATCCATAGTTAGAAATCAAAATCTGCTTTCCAGTGAATACTGTGCCCAGAAGTATCCAGGTTTCTTCTTGGAACATACTTACATCCAGTTCTGTTGCTTTCAGCTTTCTCATTTATACAGGTTGTCTCTGCTGGGATAGCTTAAACCAGTCTTAAGCACCAAAAAGTGCTTCAAATTGCTTTGTTCTTAAAAGTCTCTACATAATATAAATTCTTAAAAGTCTCTACATAATATAAAACTTGAGTTCAGTCTTATACTGGCTTTCTAGGATGGCTGCATCTACAATTTTGCCTAGTGGATTTCAGGCAGACATTTTAAATACATAAACCAATATAAAATATAATAGAAATTCTGGTCTAGCTAAACGTGCATTCCTGAGATGTCTTTATCTTAGCCTTCTGTATCTTCAGATTAATATGTGAACAAACATTTTAGGAGAGTCAAAGGAAACACAACAGTCCACACTACAACACTCCTAGCATCTGCATCTGTCTTTGTTGGTTTTTGAAAGGTATTCTATGACATTTCCCATGGTGATGGGGGAAAATGGGTCATAGACTGCTGCTGGTGCTAGCATCCTGATCACTGATCAGATTTGGACTAGATGCAGCTGTATTTCTAGCGAATTTTGAAACCATAGGAAATGGCAATGTTAAAAAAATAATCACTATTAATGATTTGACAGCTGGTCACTGCAACCTGGGGTTATTATCTTTGCTTGTAAAATAGCAATAAAAATAAGAGACAGAACTACAAAGAATAGAATAGGTTGTTACTAACAGCAAAAGCAGAAACACAATGAGTGAAAAATATCAAGACCTTTTCCAAGGTATCAAGGAATCATTTGGATTGTATGAACTAACTCCAAGCAGAGTTCTACTCCATGTGATTAGAAGATACTTATCTCCTCTGCTGTCTTACTCTAGGGTTGTATATGTTGTGATTTTCATGCCTCATGTCCTTGTTATGGACCTGGTATCCTTGCTGGCCACCAGCTCCTGTAATCATCTGTAGTGAAATTAGCCCTCTGAGGAATTGCAGAGCCTGATTCCCTTACTGCAGAGAATAGAGGCACTTACTGTGATTAACCCAAAGTCCACCAGTAGTGAAATACATTTTAATATTTTATGGAAGTGATCCAGCCCAAAATATCGAGGTCACTAAACACAATATTCCAGTTATGAATGGGATGTCTTTTGATTGAACACTTACTTTTAATTTTCTAAATGGCTAGTGAGAGTTTGAAAGAGAGATCAAAATGTTTTGCAGAAAGCTGCTGATATTTTCAATTGAAAAAACATTTTGGCTGAAAATCCCAAGCCAATTTCATTGTAGACTGGCCCTGCATGAGACATTGAACTTGGCCTGGGAAAAGACAGCCAAAGGTAAATTGATGACTTCACTTAGAGATAAGGAATCCCTCCTGCAAAACCCTGTCACTCCTTCAGCCTCAGGTATTCAGACACAAATCCTTCAGTCTCACTCCACTCTGGTGCCCTGCAGGACTGTGTCCTGTGGGAATGTGACAGTGAGTGTGAGTTGTCCTTTTGGTGAAGGTACTTACCAGTACCTGGAGACAGTTTTGACATCTCCAAGTTAAAAGTGCACAGTAATGCAAAATAATGATCTGTAGATCAGTCAGGATGTTCTACTGTATATGTGGCTGAAGGCACATTATAAATCTTTGTTGTGATCACCATTTCTACTTTACTTTTCCTTTTATAGAGAGGTGAAAGGTGTAAAAGAATGGAGTGTTTAACTGATTGAATCCGTGAGATGGATTTTATACTGTATCATTTCAGGGAAACTACAGGCATCATAATTATAAGTTGTCACTTTACATTATATATTTTCTTTCGCCTTAGTGGAATGTAGTCCTTGCTCTGCTGCTGGGGGTGTTTTACCATTTATTTGTACCATATAATTCATATTCCTGTATTCTTAAAAAGTGGTTATCTATAAAACAGTTTTATAAAACAGATACACTTGTTATGCATGTATAAATAAACACTTTTTGAGAAATTAGTAATTTTTCCTATTGTGAAGGAATGACTCTATGTTTTATAAGAATCTAGAGTACCTAATTTATTTTCAAAGTATACGAAAGTCTTAGAAGAGTAGTTTGAAATTATAGCATATATGTGAATGTTCTCTGGTTATTACAGTTGAAACATTCTTATTTCCAGTGTGCGTAATCTCTCACTGGCTCCAAAGAGTTTTAAGCCTGTGACTCAATTAGCAAATGTTGCAAACACTCTAGAGAGTGACTGAGATTTGTAAAAAGGGCTTTAGATTGAGGACACCTCAGAAAGCTTTTTATTAGTTCAGAGGCAGCTGTGATTCATAGCACAATAAAGATAAACTGACCTTTTTAAAGGCAAATATGTCTTCCTGATTACAGAGCAAAATGAAAAAACGTCTAACTAGGATGTTACATAACTATCTCTTTTTTAAGCCTTAACTGGGTCTGTAAAAGATTATTTGGGCCATGTATATAATTTCCCTTTGGACTTACATACTACAAACACTTATGCATTGTCAGGATATCCTGGTCAGTGCTCTCTGTTTATTTATTTATTCCCCTGACCCCCAAGGCAAAAAAAAAACCAACAAAACAAACCTGCAGATTTGTCTAGCTTGCTCTTTCACTGTTCTTAGAAATAATAAATAGCATGTTACCAGTTAACTGAGTGGCATCTGGAAAAATTTAGAATTATGAATTAAACTTTTAAGAGTAATGCAGAATTTTGTAACTGGCAAAGGAATCAAAAGCAAGGTTGTCATCTTCCACAATCAACAGATACAATTCTTTACGCTTCTGGAAGAAAATAGGGCTTCTTGGCAGCTGCTCTCACCTGGAGATGAAAGATTGCTGGTGATAGATCTTGATGAGGTCTCACTGTGCTTAGGGCTGCATGTTGTACTATAATTCATATAAAAGGATGAGTTTATAAGGTGGGCTATCTGTCCTGTTAAATGTCCTTCAAATACCTTGGGCTGAACACCATGCAGAGAACAACATGGAGATGCCAATGCCCTCCTTTAGTATTTGCCCAGACAATGAAAGACCTGATTACAGCACTCATCTCACCTTGCAGAGATTCACTGTTATCTCTCTTCTGAAAGAGTCCAGGCTTTACCTACAGAAGTGGAAAAAACAAGTACTCTGGGGCAGCAAGTTCAACAAAGCATGTGGGCCTCAGGTGGTGTGCATTCAAGAACACAAAAGTTGTATTTATAGGGAAAAATCAGGGAGGAAAGAATAGGACTCTGTAGACTCTTGATTAAACTTTTGGAGGGCATGAGATCTTTTTCACAGCAAGGCTGACTTGTTTCAGAATGTGCCTCCAGCTCATTATAATTAAGATGAAGTCACCCAGCCCAAGACACTTGGCTCCTCTGCAGCTGGCAGAGGCAGAGCAGTACAATTCTAGAGAAAACTCAGCACCCTTATTTCAGGGACCTGCAAGACCTTAAGAATTATTTCAGTAAACAGAGGCAACACTCTGCTTACATGCTCTGTTTACTAATGTGCTGCTTAAAATTCTTCATAAATGTGGCCATATGTGACTTCCTTAAGACTAAACCTCCCATTGTGGCAAAATCAGGTCTCCAGATATCCAACTAGTAGAATGTATGGAGTTTTCAGTGATCACTTTGGGAGGTTTATGTCAGAGAAGCCCCTTGAAAACAGAGAATTGTATATTGTTCAGTTTTTCTCCATCTTAAATCTGTATTAAATTTTTCCTTCTGTTATTAATCAGTGAAATCCTTGTTTGCGTCTCCAAAATTATCAGCGTTAACAGCGTGTGTCCAGAAAGTACAGATTGTTTTCCCCCCTCTATGGAGACTATCACACATGCTGGTTCTTTAGTTTGAAAAGAGGATGCTGTCAACATGAAGGAGGTAAATATATTGCTTGAACAAAATAAAAATCATTAATTTTGCCAGGTCTGAGGAGGGACTTGAGACCTCAAACTCAAGGAACAAGATAAGGCAGAATTATGACTCAGAAAGGAATTTCAGATTAACAAGGTAGGCAACGAATACCAGCAAGAAAGGCCAGGACAAGATAACACAGTTAAAGTGCATTTTTCATTGATTGCTTTTGGGGAAATTTGAGGAAAAGAGTTGCTGCATTCTTGGATCACTACCTGCCTAGGGAGCTTTTCTTTCTTGCAAGAAGTGGCCTATTCTCAGAAAACTTAGCTGCACATCAGAAAGTAAACAGAAAATGACCAATACTTTCCCTCTTGTCTTTGTGCTTGACTCTTATTTTGCCTGGGTTACAAAGATGCCATATTCTGGTGTAGCAATAGCTAACTCAGCTCCAGGGTTTATTTCAGTGAAATAAGCTTGCCAAGATACCACAGGTGTTGCTATATATTTGTACCTGTGTATTACTAAGGTTTGCCTGTCCTCTGTAGCTACTTCTGCCTCCCACACACGGCCATTAAACTGCCACCTGTGTCTCCTCTGAAAAGCTGTGCTGCAGCAGTGGGGTACTGTTAAGTTCTGGGGGCTGCCTCAGTGTCTGCACTGATTGAAATGAGGAGCCAGTTGTGTGGCAGAGGGAGGAGTGTTGCTGCTGAGAGCATTTAGGCTCCTTACACCTTCCTTACCCTCCTTTTGCTTAAAATTATTCCTTTGTCTAAATTTACTGAATGAAAAACTTGTTGCCTAAAGTTATTCACTTGTCTTTTAATTTGGATTAAAAAAAAAAAGAAAGAAAAGAAAAGAAGAAGAAATGAAATGGTTCAAAGTTCTGTAACTGCTGCTGTTGTAGCTAGGGTTGACTCCTGCTTCTCTGAACATGAATCAGAGCAAATTTACAAAGATAGAGAGCCATACCAGCAGGTCCATAAGATAATTGCAGAAAAATAGAGTGTATTCCACTTTAGTATTCTTTGTATATAGGGCCAGTTCAGCAGATCATTTTTGTGTCTCAAAATGCACAATTTCAAAATGAATTTTCTTAGGGTCAGACTAATGTTTTTTTAAGCAGAACATGATTTGTGAGTTTACTATTTGATCTAAATACCAAAACAATGCCTGTGATAATTTAAAAATATTCTTCCAAGATTCTTTTCATACAATTCTAAAACATCCAAGCCTAAATATTTTCAGTAACCTTTGCTCTAAAAAGGATGCCTCTGTGTCACTTTGTAGGAAAACCTCACAATATTATGATCTTAACACTGCCTATGTAAGCTCCATCATATATCTTGTATTTGACTTAAAATATGACTGAAATTGATATTCTTGCATCACATCCATCAAACTTCATACTCTTATGCAAGTCACATAATAGACAAAACACTGGAAAATTACTGAGATCTAAGAGCTCCCTTCTGCACATACTAATTACTATTATGCAGCATTTTTTTTAGTTAAATATTTGTATGATTTTTGTCTAGGAAATTTAAAATTGAGAACACTTCTGGAAGAGATTTAAATGACAGATATTCAAAGTGACAGAAATACAGTTGCATTTTAAAATAAATCTGTGTGCATTGTCTCATGCTAAGTGTATTATAAGACAGGTGCTCTTGCTGTGATTTTAACTTGAGATGCCTCTTTCAAATTGGAAAGTGATTTATCATGTCCACACAGGTTTAACTATGGGACTAGTAACAGAAAACACAAATGGGATCTCATTGCTTTTCTGTCCTTTGCTTAACTGAATGTATTGACTTTCATCACTAAACTTTAGTGATATTTTATACAGAAATTGAGCTGATAATGGATTTCTTTTTTCCTATTTTTAATGTCATGCTCTCTCCAATCTGTGACATCTTGGCTCATCAGCCCAGTCATCCCATAGTGCCTATTCCAGAAAATGAAGCTCTCAACTCTGACAAGGTAACCAGTTGACATTTAATGAGTTTAAACATTTGCATGCTAGTTTTATCTTTTATTTATGGAGTTTGTGTAGAATTGATGAGTAATGATGTGCTGACTTCCCAAATCTTTTTTTTTTTTTTTTTTAAGTGCATAAAGACTAGATAAGCATTAATTATTTGAAATGATTAATGAAGAAAAAAAACAGAGTTCTTTTGCAGGCTATGTTGCTTATGTGAATTCGAAGTAACACTAAGATGTACAATTTGGGTTTGTGATACAAGATGTGGGATGTTAGCAAGATGTGGGATTTATTAAATTATGCAGTTGGTCCCATTTAAATCACATGTTCTACAATTTGTAGTCATTAGTATGGCTTCTGTATTAAGTACCAGGTACAATAACTACCAGAAGAACTTAGGATAATTAATTATTGAGAATTTTGTAAAAGACTGTCAAGAAAAATAAAAAGACAACATAATACCAGTTTGCCCAGCATCAAAATTCAGTGCCAGTTTTGTTTAACTTTGAACAGGGACACAAATCTTCTGAACTCTAGAACCATAGTGGTTACCACTCTAGATAATTCATTCAGTCAGAGAAATCTGCTGCAGATAATCAATTTTCTCTTGAGACAGAGCACATAAAAGTTTAAAAGGTTCTGCTGGAACAAGGTCATAAACATGAAGCTGAATTATAGTCTCAATGCTAAAATAAACATAATTTAATTAACTATCTATATAGGTTTTGGCATAGAGCATCTTTAATTAAAGCACATTTTTCATATTAGTTTAGAAATCCACATAAAATGGCATAACTTACTATCAATAATAGCATTATGAGTAAACTCATGACACAAAAATGAATTTACTATGGAGAATTCTTTGGTTACCAGGCACATGCTCATAATTTTTTCACAAGGTTTTTGATCAGTTTAACAATACATATAGGAATGATAATTATGTTTTTGTAACAGAGTTTATTTTTTAAATTATTATTTTAAAATTAGATTCTGGTCTTGCTAAAAGCAGCAAGATGAACATTTAAATAGATGAAATGGATGTTTGTCAATAATTGCTACCAAATGAGTACCAAAACAAGAAGTAACTTTCTTGTTTTGAAAAATACTGAGGGATATCTGAGGTGAAGCCCTTCACATGCTGGAAGGAGAGTTTACCTGAATTCTGAGTTTGTTACAGCAGTTATATAACCCCATAGTTATATGTTCCCATGGTTTATCTCAGTTTCCATTGAAAAAACTTCTCACTTGTTGCTGTTCTGCATCAGGAGTATGTGAGACATGAACACAGCCTTTTTTTCTCACGTGCATCCCTGACCTCTCTGAACAGGACATCAGGGACTTAAAGCTGCTTTGTATCATTTTCTGTTTGAATCTTCATCACAAGCTTCCAGTCTCATCCCCTTTTCCTTGACATTGACCTTTGCTGGTTTCTACACCACCAATTCCATTTCCTCTGCCTCCCAGGACCCACTTGGTTCTCTCAAAAGCAGCTGTTACGCTTTCTGCTGTGGATCTATCCAAAGGAAGCCCCAAAATGATTAGACAACAAATAGCTTGCTGAGCTTCTCCAATAGGTTGATTTTTTTTTTACCATCTCATCTGTACAGTTTCTGAAATATTATGAAGAAAAGGTATTTCAGTAGAGGGACTGAGTAGTTCTAAGGATGAAACTGATTTATGCTATGTAAGGTGTTCTAAAATGTGTATATATATTTATGACTATATGTGTATTTGTATGTATACATATATATATGCATGTGTATACAGATATATATGCAGCCTCTGATGATGCAGCTGATTTTCCTGGATTTGAAAATATCAGGAAAACCATATAAGATTTGCATTATCATGTAAATTCCAAAATTTGCAAAATCATACAAGATAAGGAATGCAAATCACAAGATCCTCATTTCTTGTCCTTTTTCTTTACAATTTACATATGAAGGGAGAGATTTTCCTAACGGAAAGAGAGATCTTTTCAAAAAGAATGCTTTTAAGAAGAAAACATAATTTAACTGATGCATTGTTGCCATCAGTTCAGAAAGTGAAGTATCTCTTACCAACATAATAAAGTCAGGCTATAGAGACTGAGATATTTTTGAAAATGTGAGGTTGCGGTATGCTCCAAACTGACAATGACAACAAAAGTGCAAAACTCCTTTGGTTAGAGGCTAACTTGGTCTGTACCAAGGCAGATAAAATACAGAGTACAGTCTTCTAAATTTCCCCCTGTATTTTAAGCAAACACTTTGAACAGAATTTCTATCAATCAATTTATTAAAAAGCTTAAATGTACTCCCACACTTTGAACATTCAAACCGTGACACAGACAGTAAGAACCTCTGATGAAATTGTGGTTCCATTTATGAAGACCAAAGACAATCAATTGGAAAGACGAGGATCAGTACTCTTTATATTTCCCTTGATTAACATCCCATTTGGTGACAGGCATTCACCACTTACAGTAATATTATCTGAAGGCAAATGGATTAGCTTCAAAGTTAAAAAAAGAAAAAAGTGTCAGATACCATTTGGTACAGATGAGCAAGCTGAGTTTTTGTCCTGGTTTCCTGGGGCCTGTCACTAATGTGTACTTTGTAATTGACTATGATTATACAGTTGGACTCCAGTCCACATGTAGACACAGAAGAAAGAATTATGTCAGGGTCACCAAAAGCTAGTCAGGAAATAATGTCAAGAGATGATACGTTTTGTGATTTCTCTGTTACAAATCAAAGAAAGTCTTCTCCAATGAACTTTTCAAAGAAGTTGTACAGGGCATGTCATCTGATTCTTTTCCCCCGTTTTTAATCTCATTTTAGCAGAAAGAAGTGATTGAGGGACATCATGCTGGCCATGTTGAGACCAAGAAACAAACACATCTAGAGATGACCCCTTTGCTTACTCTCAGTCAAGAGGGACTGATCAAAGACATCTGTTTCCCTTGAAATCTATTGCTGGAGACAGCACTGGTATTCAGAAGGAGAACAACATTTATCTACCTTGGAGACAGATAGGAGAGTAGCACAGAGCCAAGAGCAGCTCCCAGCATTCAGGGCACTCTTCTTAGCTGCCCCAAGGGCAGTGGCTTCTTTCAGATATGTTGTTGAGTTGTTTCTGAAGAACCACCAAGTTTTCATAATTTTTTATGTGGTTGGTTCTTCAAAATTGTGTTATGCTCCTTTCCCTTTTCAGTGCAGTGAAAAATATGCGGTAGGCCTTGGTTGATGATTTTTATCAACACAACATATTTCAGGAACTTGTATTGTTCCTTCTTATTTAGGAACCTATCTTGAATCTAGGATGTGTTTATACTGAATTTACACTTCATTAATTTTTACACTTTACAATTTACACTCATAATCCAGTCTTATGAGTTTGGATGCTGAACTGATTAGTAAAAATTCAATCAAGTTATAAGCCAAAAATTACTGCTCTAATAAGAACCTTGTATCTCTGACCTATAATCTTCACCCTCACCAAAACCCCCTTCTTTATCTAAAATTATGTGAAAGCTCATACTTAAATTCTCCTCCTGCAATGTTCCTCCCTCAGAGACAGCACCACAGTGAGTGCAAGAATGATTTATGAGGTTCCAAAAAAGAATAGATGGGCAGATGCTCTGTGAAATGTAAGCACCTTCACTGACCTCTATGAAGGAGTGAGATAACTGAAGAAAGGAAGGTGCTGCTAGTTGCTGCTTAGTAATTTGTAGTGTTTTTCTCAAAGGGAAGTATTCACTGAGGGGAAAAAAATAACAGATAGTTACCTGTTTATTCATAACAGCTTTCTACGTGCAACTTTAGCTTCATTCTGCAACTGCATGATGATAATCAGATCTGCCACTTCCTTCTGAAAGCAGGAAAAGAAATAAGCATCATTCTTCTCCTTACACAATCCTTCTCTAAACCCAGTGCTATTTAGTTGGAGGAGATCTAAATGATACTCTTTTAAAACCTAACTAGGAGATTCACCAGTAACTTTCTACTGTCTTCCTTTCAAGTAACTGGTGTTTGCCAAGATTCTGATGTGTGGATGATGTTACAATAATTCTCAGAATTGTTGTGAGTCAGAAGCTTTAGAGAGAATGTGGGACATAATGTAACCCATACAGTCACAAAAAGACATTTCATGCAGGTATTCACTCATTACACTTATTCATATATGACTTGCAAAATCCTGTCTATTGTACAATCACTTTAGGGTCATATAATCTTTAGTTGCAGCCGTTTGTCTTATCTCTTTGCTATTCCCAAAAGATATGCAATAATTATTTGAGATAATAATGGCATCTGTAACATCAACATTCATAAAAAGACCTCATCAGAAAAAGCTGATTCCATTGATCTCAGTGATGACAGGATTTTACTGACACTTGTGCAAAGTTTGTGAGAGTTTTAGAACAATAAACTGTAAATTTATTGTTTTTTAGTAGGGCAAACAATTTTTGTGCCCTGCTCGTCTTTAAACAATTTTAATAGGAAATCTGGAATTCAAAGAAAATGTCAATAAGGTCCAAAGATCTGTTATATATTGCTCTTAATCTTTATTTACTTAGGGAGTGTTCCTGGTCAGAGATCAGCATTAGTATTAATGATTGATAGATTCTGCATATAAGAAAATGCATCCCTTTTATGAAAGTTTCCTTTACTAAAGAATTTATCTAAGGAGTTTTACATTAAACCAATGTTCCAACCCAAATGGCATTATCAAAGCATAATGATGTTATTCCATTAAAACCCCCCTGTATTTGTACCTCAGATTTAGAAAGAAAATCCCAGAGTTTACAAGTCGCCCCTCCCATCATGACACATTCCAAGATATTGCTTTTATAGCCAAGACTGTTTTTTTTTTATCAAGTTTTAAACTGGCAAGAAAGAAAAGACAACACATAGAGTTAAAAGAAATCTGTTTTCTAACAATTGCTTTGTGAAGGGTTGCAAATACTTACTTAAATGAAGTGCCTTCCTGATTGCTATTCTATAGATTGTGTCCACATTTAGAACAATTCTCCAAAGTTAAATAACTTATTTGTTCATTTTGCAGGCAAAACGTAACATTTAAAAAAATTTAAGTTATAAATGAAGTCTTGGGTTTTTTTTTTGTTTTTTTTTTTTTTTTTTTTTTTTTGCTGCCAAATGATTAGTCTATCCTAATTAAATTATAATGGAACAGGCTGCCAAGGGAAGTGTTGGAGTCACTATCCCTGGAGGCATTTAAAATACTTGTGGAAGTGGTGCTTAGGGATATGGTTTAACAATGGTGACTCAGCAGTTAACAGTGGGATTGTGAGCTTAAGGCAAGCAGAGGTGTCAAAGGTCTCTTCCAGCCTCAAAAGTTCTGTGATTCTGTGACTATGATGTGGGGATGGATGAATGTAGGCTGTGCACATAGTAGAGGTCTGCCTTTATCTGTCACTGGTGGGAAGGTATGAGGGCAAGCTAGGGTCTGCCTCCTCCTCTAGGTTATCCTGACAGCAATGGGTAGAGGCTACCGCTGCTGGTTAGTTATTCTGTAATGATCCAGCACTCACCTAATTTTCAATACCTTTTCAAATTGTGAAGAAGATCCCTGTCAAAGCAGCAACAGAGGCACAGTGGATACCTAATGAAACTGGAAGGGACTGTATCCAAACTTGCTCCTACTCAAATGGTCACTCTTTTGTTCAAGCACTTTCTCTTGGTGGTAGGACAGGTCCTTCCTTGTGTGCAGCCATTCTGGGGCAAAAGATTGTTGCTCGTTGTGCTTTCCTTGTGGGCGCTAATACAGGCTCTCCAACTGTCACACTGCAGATGCACTAATCATATTTTACTTTCAGTCTTGCATAAAATTATAGTTCTGTCCTCCAGACAGTGGAGAGCTGGTATGCAGTAGTCTGGCAGAGCATCAGTGTCAGCTCTAGCTAACCAGGCTTCAGAGCACATGTGTGTTACACCATCAACATCTCCTCTGTTCTCACACCTGGGATGGAGGGTGGTCTTTGCAGCACTGCTGACTTGCAGAGTTTATGAATTATCTAATGAACCAGGGGGCATTAGGCAATTCATACATGAATGCTGCATAGACTAAACTTAGGGATTAAGGCAGCAAGTAATAAGGCAAAGAGCATCAGCAATGCAGATGAAAAGCAACCTCTCAGATGATACAAATTACAAAAGCCTTTGATGCAATTTATCTCCACTCTGCAAACTGTTCCAATTTGACCTGTGACCTTCCAAAATATTTTGGAACAAAACAAACAGTACCACTACGAAATGATGGTCTCACCACTCTTGGTTTATTTTGTACAAGCCGAGGGCTGCTCTAGACTCTCTCCATATCACTATCATAGTTCATTTAACTGAAAAATGTAACAGCTCTGCAAATGAGCATTAAAAGTAGGAGTAACTGCAGCTTTTATTAAAGGAATAAGAATTCTGAATGTTAGCTGTGACAAATTCTTTAACCTCCTAAATGGATAACCCACTAAAAGTGAACAGCAAATTGCGGTCATCTGATATTTATGAGTAGAAACTTAGGTCCAAAAAATGCCCATTTGTAAATTCTCAAATAGAACCTTTAAACATCAGCAGACGTAATTTCTATTTACTTTATGCTTTGGCACTGCTTTACATTTAAAAATTCTTAATACCTTATAGATATAACAGGAAATTTATACTTGCAATAGGTATTTGGGCAATATTTTTAGTGAGCTTCTATGATATCTCCTTGCTTATCTCCTTGTTTCACTTAATGAAAAGTTTCAATTTGAGCTTATTGACATGTAAGAGTATATTAGATCACCATGCATTAACAAGAGAAAAGTGTTTTATGCACTTTTAGGTTTTATTTCTAATGTGATTGCAATACTTCCCTTGCCAGCTGGCTATGCTCTAGTTAATGCAACTGTATGTGAGGTAATCCTTTGTCACCACAGTTTGATGTCAACCAGACCTCAGGCCCTTCTCTGTAGAGCTGTTACCCATCCAGTTAGTCACTGTCCTGTCCTGTCCCGTTATATGGGGTTGTTCATTTCTTCTGCCTCCCTTGTTCCCCACCAGGTGAAGGATTTTGCATTTGCCTTTGTTCACAAAGCTCCTGCTAGACCATTCCTCCAGTCTGGCAAATTCCTCCAGCATGGTAGCTGTGTTTCTTAGCATATCATCTACCCTCATCAAGTTAGTAATGTCCATTTTCTGAGACATGTTTGCTCTCCTACCCAGCCTGGTCCTCAGTAGATATGTCACCATATGTTCTGAAATGTCAGCTGGAAAAGAGACTTTGAACTGTTGACAACTGTATTTTTAGATTAATGGTTCAACCAGTTATTCATCCACTCTGAGGTCCACCTCTGGGTACCAGGTTACTGTGGGAAACTGTGTTGAAAGGAGGTGGAAGAAAAACAACATACATTTCCATGTGAGTGCAGGGTTGGCCACATGCTCTGTCCTCCCAAGTTGTGGTCCAGAGAAGAAGTTCAAACCCAGCATGGGTCTGTAACATTCTGTTACATGCTTTTAGCCAAGAGGATGATTGTGTGTTGAAATTTGCTATGCATAGTATACATCCTGAAACGTGTCGACACATGAAAACCCATTCCTAGTCCAGTAAACACAGTTTTAAAGAAACTGCCCAGGAAACTAATGAATTTAAAAAACAAAGTGCTGTATGAAATTGTCTACCAGTTTGCAGAACTGTGCTTGCTTAACATACTGTAGTTTTCAGTCTCCTCTCTGCTTTGTTTTCCCCTTTTAATTTTTTTTCCCCCTATAGGTTGCCAATGAAAGAGGTTCTGTTTAGCTATGATGGTGAGTATTACTATTTTTCTGACTTGATTGCAGTCACACTATAACATTTTTTAATGATTTGGTTTACAAAGCTGATGGGATGCTTCAGTTTACAATTTAGTGTTCAGATAATAAGCTGGCTATGTGAATAATTTCCTGTTAATAATTACCAATGCAGAATAATTCCACTTCTCAGCATCACAGAGTAAGGTCACAACTGAACTAATTTTAAACTGAATGCATTCAAACAGTTGGTAGAAATTGAGGTAGAGTCTGAAATGAGACTGTGAAGCAATGTCATTTAAATAAGATAAATATTTTATATTTGAGTGCATAACCTCACAGTCGTATGAAAATCAATGGTTTGCTAGATTTAAAAACATGTTTGAGTGAAGGTAGAATGTAGTACCTAATAGGGGAGGTCAGTAAATATGTGATATAGAGAAGGCTGAAATGTTCTATGCTCTTTTAATTCTTCACCAAAAAAAAAAAAGGTTAATTTTGGCTAAAAGTTTGTTTCAATTATTATTAAGAATTTGGGAGTAGGATCATGGAGAGAATAGGAGAAGAAAACCTGAAGGAATACTGAGGTAAATTGGAGTGTTTAGGATGATGTAGCCTAATGAAATTTACCATTAAAAATTGCTTAATCAAAGCAATTTCTCAAACACTAGTGATAAACAGGATGAGAGAATTCCCACAAAACTGGAGAAGGGCAAACACAATGTCATAGCTAACAAAACAGGAAAGGAAAAATCTAAAGAATTACAGAAAAGCCATCCCTAATAACATTTCCAACACTGGAACAAAGTATTACACAACCCATTTGTAGATATCTAGAGAATAGTAAGGAGATAAGAGGACTTGCAAAGGGATATGTCAGAAACAAATCCTATCAAGTTGATCTCATTTCCTTCTCTGTGAGCAAAACAGGTATAGGGGCTGTGTTTGATACAACCTATCTTTGACATGGTCCCACATGACATTCATAAGCAAACAAAGTAGATATGAACTAAATTAAATTCACATAAGGTAGATGTGCAGCTGATTGGAAAGCTGGACTCTGAGAATAATCATTTGCTGACAAGGTGGGAGAACATCTCATGCATGCTTCCACAACACTGTCTAGTAGCTCTAGCACTATAAAACATTGCCATCACATAGACAGTAAGCTTGCTAAACTTGCAGATAATGCCCGTTTGGGAGGACTTGCAAGCAGGTTGGAAGGCAGGATTAGAGTTCAAAATATGTCACTTGTGTTAGAGGAATGGCTCAAAATCAGTATGATAAAATTCATTGAAGACAAGTGCAAAGAAATATGAAAAACACAGGGGAAAAACAAATGGCAATAACATTGCAGGGCAGAACATGAGGCTTGCAGGGAAATACAAACGGAATCTGAATTGAAGAAGTGATGCTCTTATGAAAATATGCCGTTCCAGAGAGATGTTGAAGGGAGTGCTTATAACATAATGGAGGTAATTACTCATCTCTGTATAGTATTAGTGAAGAGTTGTTTGCATGTTTTGTGGGAAACAAATCGGAGATTTAGAAAAGATGTAAAGGCTTCAGTGTATTCACACAGAAGAGAAGAAATAAGGGCAGAAATTGGCACAGCAATTTGTATCTCTTCACGATGGGCTGTTATAAAGGGATTTTAGCACTTCTCCATTATTCCTGAGAGTAGGAGAAAAAGAAATAGACCTGAATTCCAGGGGGAGAGGTTTACTTGGAATTTGGATAGCTGCAGCTATGTGGAAATTGCTATAGCACAAATTAAGTGGCTGAATCTTTAGGAATTTTTTTTTTCTGTGAAACTGAGTTACATTTGTTAGCCAGATCATTGGGTTGTATGAATTAAGAGAACTAAGAGACCTCAAATTATGTTATGAAGTTTATTAACCTGTATTTTTAATGGCTTGTGCTCATGAGAAAATTCTTCTTTTGCAGCCTTGAATTAGGAGGAAGAGCTAAAACCATGGAGTATTTTGAGGCCTATTGCTATACTGAGAAGACATCCACAGCGCAAATGTTATCTAAAACCTCCTTTTTTTTTTTAATTTGCCTCCAATATGCTATTGCAAAGCTGTAATAACAATCAAATATTCTTTCTGAGGTAATCATATGTAATAGGATAGTTAACCTCAGCGATACACACATGAATGTGCCATATTGAAGTATAATTTCTTGAAGTGCTTGCTGGTTTAAGAGATGCTCCATATAACACAGCATATTTTCTTTAGAAATAATATAAAATTTGAAATTAAATAAAGCCATATTTTTGTTGCAAAATTTAAGTATTAATTATTATTTTTAGTCCTCTAAATGTGTCTCCACATATTTCAAATAACTGAGAACGAGTGGCAGCATCATTGGGAATGGAATATTCCCTCAACCTTAGTCACATTTTGCACCAACACAAACATTTTGGCCTTGTGAAATACTCCAAGAATTATTCATATTTGTGAATAAGCAGTTGACATGCACAGAGTCTTCCTTGCCATGCAATATTCACAGCCCTTTTGGCCAGGCATAGCCCATGCCTGCTGGTAAGTGCAGGCAGAATTACTTGCTGCACCCTGACCTGTGCATAAGAATCACCACTTTCTTCTCCAGTATATGCTGTTGGGTTTTTGACCTTGATCTGTTTCCACATAATGTGGTCTGAGCCTGAATCTTAAAAAAATTTGCTTCCAAAATACATTATAAAAGCCTAAGGAAGCTGACTACCTATGTTTGCGTTAGTCAGCTACCTTCTCCCCGATCCCTTGATCCTCTGAATAACTACATTCAGGGCCTTTGTGTGGCAGCCCTGTCATGGAGTTCTGGAGTGTTTTACTTCCTGACACATTGCTATGTGTTGTGGTTAAGATTAATATTTTAATGAGAATTGCTGCTGCTTTCATTAACATTAATGCAACGAACTAATTTATAAAATATTGTCATCAGTTAAAATACTACAATTAAAAGCATATAAAATACTACAATTAAAACTTAGCCTCTTGCACTATTGGACCTGATGTAATTTCAATCCAGGCTACATTTAAACCTTTGAACTCTGAAACTGTGAGAACAGAAGTTCAGTTCAGCAATGAGTGAGTCTCTCTCTCTCTGTAGGTAAAATAGGCATTTTTTCTCTTACTATAGGAGCACAAGTATCCTTCAGAATGTCATGAACAGATTGATAGACATATAAGATTTGGTTTTGTACATTTCTTTTGTCAGTGGAAAAATAATAGAAGTTAAGTGTGTACATCTTGTGGTCAGCACACCTATTAACCTGATGGTGAAAAAAAAACGGAGAAAACCATTTCAGAGGGAATGCCTGGGGACAGAAATCAACACATGTAGGTAAATATAGCCAAAAACTTAAAAAAACCCAGATGTAAATCCATACGTATAGACACATCTACAACTATAAATGCATTATAAAGATTTTATAAGGTTTACTCACCAAGGACCTAATAGTATTTCTTGTTTTCAGTAGAGCATTGAAGTAGACAAAATCCATATTTAGAACTTTTGATTCTCAAAAGTCTTGTTAAGCTTTCCTGTCCACTTTTTCAAAACATTTGCTTTGTTCTATTTTTGTCCATACATAATTTTCTTTTCCTCTTTAGTTTTAGTTTTTTAAAGCTCAAATCTCATCTAGCATGTCTATCCAAGAGTGTTATTCACATGTATGATGTAAATTTATATTAGGAGATAGACTGAAGACCATACGTGGAACAAACACAATCGAGAGAAAGGACTGGGATTAAAGGTAGGGCAAAAGAGAAAGCCTTTTGTGACCTCTGGGTTTGTGATTTTTCCTCATCTGTTCATACCTTAAAAAATAGTTTCCTTAACTGTTCAAATAGCTTCTATAAATGAAAAATGAAAGTATATTTGCAATTACAATCTAGGAAGTCTATCCTGAGAAACTAATAAAAAAAGTATTAAGATGAAAAAAAAATAAGGATAGATTATAAAGAGCAAAATTGAACAGGATAAACTGATTGCTTTTTCAGTCACACTATAAAATGAATGGATGTTTCTTATTCAACAGTATAATCAATTTAGTGCAAGTTCTCATGCCTTTACCTTGCTTTTATTTATAATTTTTCCAGTAAAATACACATTCCCATCAGAAACATGACTGCCTGTGTTTACTGAGGGCTTATGGTCCCCTTTTCTCCTGTTTCTCTCTTGCAGTCTGATACAGTGGCCCAACTGGTCAGAAGGGAGATTTTCCTAGCACAGGGGGTGTATCTGGGCAGTGATATAGAATAGTTAATAGGAAGGAGGGTCAGGATTCATTACTTGATAAAATTTGGTTGCTGCTGTTTCAGGTTAAGGGAATTCCTTGGCTCAAGGGTTTAGATGTCTGGGATCCAAAGCCTGGTTTGATGTTGCACAGCTCTGTGGTCTTGATTCAGTTTCAATGAGGAAATTGCTTTAATATTAGGAAGTTCACAAGCTAATTCTATGTAAAATGAAAAAAATGAAAGCACAGAGAAACATTTTGTTAGAAGGGTAGCAGCAGCAATTGAAGGATACAAAAGGAGAAAATCTATACCTTAAAGGTATAAAAAAAAATCCTTCAAAGCTGAGAATCCCAAAGTGGCAACTCAGCAATAGCCTGTTATACGGATTAAGACTCCCAGTCCTCCCCCACCTGTCCAATGCTTGCCTACCCTGCACAGCTTTTTTTTTTTTTTTTAAAGTAAGATTGTTCTCATTTATGCAAAGAGTACTATCTAGCCACATACACGCCAATCCTGTACTATTTCTACACTACTCAAGTCATACACCCCAAAGCTAATGGCATGGATTAGTTTACAAGAGAAGAGCCTGCTGCAAGCTGACTTCTCTAGAAGTGGATTAGTGGCACTCACATTGCAATAATGCTGAAGTCATATATATGCAAAGTAATTCTAATCCCACCTGGTGCTAATACTAATGGTAGGCACATAGATAACCTGTTCAGGTTTCTAGTATTGGTTTGAGAGGCTACTTCTACCTCTGTCTGGGATGCCAACAACCACTGATGGGATGAAATAAAGCCACACGTTTGAGATGAACGCATATACCAAGCATCACAACACCTTCTGAGAGCTCATACTGACAGTGAAATATATATTCCTCTTCTCCTTTATCTCTGACTTGGTGAGGTTGGTTGATTGGTTAGGTTGGTGAGGCTTGGGATTGTCAAACTCAGCATAAACATCACTTCTCTGAAGCTATGTACAGCCATGTACAGCCTAATCTAACTACATTAATCTGCATTTACAGCATAAAGAAGGTGATCCATGGTATACTGGGTTCAATGCCAAGGTTACCATGACTGGCTGTGTCTTTTGATAGCTTCATGTCCAGTGAAGCACTGTTTAGGAGAGCCCTTGAAGCTGTTCGAATCTGTGAGTGTGAGGAATGGGATTTCTTTGGTATGTGCAACTGGAGTCAATTTCTCTTCCTCTGCCTCTGACTTTAAATCTGTTCATCTAAATGTATGAGGAACCGGTGTTTTGGTACCAGAGACTGTGTATAACAAGTTCCACTGTGGCAGGACTCAGACCATCTGATGAAATTTGTCACTTAGAGCACCATTATTCTGAGCTACACACAACCTGGACTAGCATCACAAGAATTGAGATAGGCAGTCCTGAAATGTTTGAATTAAAAGTAGCACTGCTTGACACAATGCCAACAACCCACAGTAGTGAGCTGTCAAGCAGCATGAAAGCACATTCCAGTGCCTTCTCCAAACGTATGGAGATCAAAGTGACAGTGAGGAAACCACTTTAGTGTACAGGTTTTCTCTGCATAAGCACATTTAGGAGATAGTCACAATTTGAAGGAAAAATATTATTCTTAGCACACGGGAGAGAGAAGACCTTGTGGGATAATACTTTTAGTGAAGCGTTTTTGCTTTAAAAATTATTACTGTTGCCATTAATAACAAAGACTAATGAATTAGTGGTGTGTTTTGTACTGGCAGATGACACAATTTGGTTCTGTTATTCTGGTTTCTTCCTTACCCCACATTCCTTTAAAATAAATTTCATTCCCGAGTAAACTATCTCACATAATTTCAAAGGAAACCCTTTGCTTCTGGTTTATTGTAAGTAAGTCTTTAAAACTGAAACTGAAAGGAAAAAAAAACTAAACAAAACCAGGGGTCTGTAATTTAAAACATATATGCACGTCTTTGCATAATCTGACTGCTGATTCAGTTCTCACGTATGGTGGATTTTCCCCTCTTTCTTATGATTTTAGAGCAAGTATTTCCAAAGATCTGTAATAACAAAGAAGATTTGCATTTTGCTAACATCAGTGCAAACCAGGAATCATTCTCTTGGAACTGATGGAGCTGCCTAGACATAAGGAAAAGAACTGGATTATCACTTGAGTTTCCATGAACATGTCTTTTCTCATTTTTCTCACATTATATTTGATGCATTATAGAAGTCAGTGACAGACTTAATGTTGTCCAGATTTTTGTCTCATAAATAAAACTTCATAAAAAAACCAACTCCAAACCTCAAAAAAACCATCCACAAACCAAAACCAAAACCAATCACAAAGAAAATTTGAAGGCTAAGATTTATGTCCCATTATGTGATGTACAGTGATTGCATGTTGTTAACCTTGGCCTTTCTAATAATTTCCACACAAAGGATAGCTAGCAACAGAGCAAATTAAATATCATGTGGTCTGACACAATTTTTCCCTCATCTGTAGTCTTTAGCTGTGATGCAGACAGTGTGGGAGGCAGATCTAATGGAAGTACTGCTTGCAAGAAATTGTGTTAAAGATTTGAGCACTTGGATTACAAGCCTGTATATGCAGACATAAACACACACACATTTCCTCTTAATGTCTCTGCTGTTCATGGTGATGCACACAAACCAGCTGTGCTTTCAAAGCAGCTGCCCTTTGATTCTTTGATTTTCTGCAGTAGTCCCTCTGAAGTCACAAAGGGAAAGACCTTCTGCATTCCCTGGTAAGCATTCTACCATCAGCCTCTCTGGTTTCTTCTCATTTACAAAATGGAGACATAAGGGGGTGACTGGTTTTTTACTTCTGCTTTTTCAACTTTGGAGGATGAATTTGTCTTGTAAGAGTTCAGATTTGAAACTATAATATATTTTGCAATTTAGCTGTCTCTGTTAGGAACTTCAAAGTTCTTTGCTTTTTTTTTTTTTTCTGAGTCTTTTAATTTTTGGCATACTTCTTAGGTCTTTTGTCCAAAAACCTGGAGATCAAGAATAAAGGTTGTTAGACTTATCTCTTGATAACTGCCCTGGCTTTCTTTGTGGTTTTATTCATACAGCCATTTCCTTTTAAAATAAGAATGAACACTCATGAGTGGGTATTTATAGGGCTTGTTAAAATATAGCCAAGTTAATTTTGACTAAAGAAATGCAAACCTTAAAAGAGTATCTTTGGGTAGTAATGAATCCTGAGTATCACCTGAATTTATCTCAATTTGCCCATAGTAACCAGTGCAAAATGAAGCGTATAAAGCTAATCTAGATCACTGGAAACAAGATTGAAATGGGAGATACAGAGTTAGTTTGCTGTAGGGATACAGCCCTTCATATCAGAAAGAAGAATATAGATGAAATGCAGTCTAAATGTTCTATAGTTTCCAGTCATAGAGCACATATTAGCTACAGCTCAACAAAGCCTGAAAGAGAGCTCTCTCTGTCACTGTGTACTCATTCTTCACGTTGTTTTTATTTTAGAAATTTAAAGAACTAAAATATTGGACTATGTATATTCTGTATATTCTGAAACCTCTACCATAAACTTCCTAACCTGCAAAAGAATGTGCCCAGTGTTTCATAATGATAAATGAATAGTTGTGGCTCTATTTCCAGTATCCCTGTATCTTGGCCAAACAAATCAGTTTACAACATGTCTGACTAATAATTAACACAGAGAGTTTTCCTAGAACACTGTAGTCTGCAACTTCTGTTTAGATTCTTTCTGAATACTAACTGAAAGTATTACATACAAAGTAAATGAACATTTACTGATAAAGTGAAGCACAGAGAGCTTCTAAAAACACTGCTAGAGGCAGAAGAATGTGGCTCAAAAGTCAGATATTGCTCTTATATTGTATTGCAGCTGAAGTTTGGATGGCAAAGCAGCCTGACTCTAGAAGAAACTTCCCACGAGGACTTTACTCTGTTGAAGATGGCAGTTCTGCAAAGGGGAGCAGGTTAAAAAGGAATCTCTATCAGGGAAGGTCCTGCAGGATAAGAGGCTGTTGCACAGGAAGAGATGATGACTGCAGCTTTAACATTGTCTCCAAAGCAGCTATATGTTACTGTGACCAGTTCTGTGCCTCAGGCTCTCCTGGCCCTGTAGACTGTTGTGGTGACTACTGGGAAGTCTGTGACCAACCTGTTGTTGAGCCCACCAGGTCAGATGAGCCTTGGCCACCCCCAGCATCTGGTAGGTGTAGAGAAAATGCTCATTTGGCATTAATGAATCATGATAAAAATATAGTTGGAAGTAAAATGACTGATTACCCTTTAGAGTGTATACATCCTAAAAACGTGACTAAAGATATAGTGGATGAAAACACTAGGTCTGAAACTGGAGTATGATGTATGCTTTCTGTTATTTCTTTCTCTCTGGGCACATATTTTTAGCAGTGGTTAGATTACATTCCTGTGGGACAGAGCCTCTGCTTTACCTGAAATTTCTCAGAGAGAACCTCATGAGTCAAAATTAGTGTAATCTCAACAATTTAAATAGAGTTTCACAAGATCTAAATTGTTGTATCCATCACTACAAACAAATCATCAAGAAAATTGAGGATTATCCTGAATGATACTGCTCTGATGTGTCCTGCAATGGTTTTGATCCAGCAGAGCTTTCTTGTGAGACATTATTTTTCCTGCAACAGCTCAGGTGTGTTGGTACATGAGGGATGCTGCTGGAACAAGGATTTCTGGCATATTTTAGTTTCTTACCAGTTAGAGTAATTCTGGAGGAACTTCCACTACAAACTATACTCAGTCTATATGTTTTACAACTAGATATTGAATAAATAAATTAAAAAAAAAAGTGATTTACAAACAATTGGTGCTCCCTTAGTTTCCACACAGACCAAGTCTCTTCTGGCAGGAAAAGTTTAGAACTGTGGCTTTTAAGGCTATGTATATTCATGTTATTGATAGACCAAATCTACCTGAAAATGTGCAGACTGGACCAAACTTTCAAAAACCTAAGATAAAAAAATACTGCCAAGGCATTTAAAATTAATCATTCCTTTTCAATGCCCCTACTGTTTGCATTCCAGCACTCGGACCATAAGCTCTTCAGGAGGCAGTGCTCTTAAGACAGGCACGCAGCCAAAATCTGCTAAGTGGGAGTGACAGAAATGCTTAATAAATTTGATTTTCCAAAGTGTTTCTAATCAACTAAAGGAATGTTTTATGATTTCTGTAAGCAAAGACTTTTGTTGTCTTTTTTTCTGCGTAAATATTTAGCAGTGTTTCTGCTCCAGAGTTGACAGCCTGTAGGTCTAGTTTGGCAAATTGTTTCACAGAAATGAATCACTACATGCATGTGTGTTCACTGTTTTGTATCTTCTTGACTGCATATACCTGCCAGAGGTACCATTTATATTTATTCTATTTAAGTACCTTTATTTGTCCTGTAGGTGGGTTTATATCATTTTTTTATGTTTCATCTCAAAAACAAAAGATCTGGTTGATCTAATCCTTAAAATGCCTCTCTGATGGAAAGTCTGCAGCTTTTAAAAATCCATTTACTGGATATTTGTTACATGGTCAATTTAAAAGGTAGAAGGAGAATAATAAACCATTCGAACTACAGCAGAGGAAAAAAAAATGCTAAAAGAATTTTCTAGAACTGGAATGTCTGAGCAATAGGCAAAAGAAAGTCTAACTGGAAGGAAAAAAAATAGATAAAAAAGAAGAACTGAATGCCTGAAGATTAAGCAAGCTATGAAGCATTTTTATAAATGACATAGGTTTATTAGCTGACTTCTGGTAACTGAGACTATGCTCCTATCTTTGGCTAAGAATTACTTAAGCACAGTATATGACAAAGTACTTTTCACTTGGAAGATTTTGATCTTTTGATCTTTTGATTGCCTCTGGTTTTGCTCTCAGTGCTTCCCGACTCATGTTTCTTTAAATAAACCAAGAAACTGAAGTGCTTTACATGAGCTGGAATGAGTAGCAATAAAACTGCTCAATGCTTTATTCCTGGATCCTCATTTATTGACTTAGTCTACTGCAGCAGTAAGCCACACTGTAACTTATTCCATGAGAGTGCACCTTGCTGAGGGCCAGTCTTGATTTAACTCTATGGAACTGATTTGGCTTTGCCTTTATCAACTCAGCCTTTTTTGTGTAGTTTCAGAAGAAATTGTGCACATCCCTGACTTAGATATTGAATAGAAACTCTGGATTTTTCTAAATTCTTACTTTAAAATTTGTTATTAGAAGAACCATTTCAGTTATTTGTTATATTTATAATTTATATTATCCTTTTGTTTCAGTTACTCAGATGATACAAAAATCTCTGTCTCACGCTTTTGGTTTGCTAATTGCTCTTACACTACACATTCAGGATTTGGCCTGCAAGTCAGTAAACCTGGAGACATTTCACTGACAGAATTGCTTACATCACTACTAGAGGCAAATGAAGTATGATTTATAAGGGTATAAGAACACTTGGACTTAGAGGAAATCTTAATTCATCGAATGCTATTCCTTCCAGCTGTGATTATCAAATCATATAAACTCATTCATAAGAAAGCCACCAGGCTACATCTTCAAATTAATTAATTTCCCACTTAATATACTAATATTTCAACCTAATATATTCATGACCAGACAATCTCACCATGTTCTCATGCAAACAGTGTCTTAGCTCTGCTCTCTGTCACTGATGCCTCAGGAAGCACTTCAAGGCCTCTAAATTTTAATTTGGCTGGACAAAAGAACCTATATGGATTTAATCTGTGATTCCATAAGTATACTTTATTAGAAAGCTTCTTCTGTCTTTATCTGGGTTTATTTGCTTTCAGGCATGTCAGCAGGGTTCTTGTGGGGCTCCGTCCTGTCACTCAGGTGCTGCATCAATATTTCTTCCCTTGATATATTTGAAATATCTTGCTTGTTGCCTCATTGCAGCTACTATCTGATGCTGACACTGTGGCTGACTGTGACACTGAAGTAACTTGCTTTGGGTATTCTCTGAAAAATATCTTGGCTTTTAGCAGAAGCTGAATCAGAACAGATGCTTTGGACCTCAGTTTAGGCTGACAAATCTCACCTAAGTCTGTGCTTTATGACTAATGGGAAAAGATGGACACATAATTGGTTAATCAGCTCCAGTCTACCTCTGCACTGCAGTATGAAATTAACTATGGCTTAGAAGTGTATATTTCTCTTCTGTGATAAAAGAGGACATGCAAAGTTCAACTCTTGCCATGAGAAGGAGATGGCTTTCTTCACATCTGTGGTAGGAGAAAAAGAGTTACAATACTAATGCAAAACAATGCTATATTAATATGAAGGATGGATCAAGCTTTTTGAAAATAGAGGAGAAAGGAGAACTTGGGGATTCTGGGCCCAAAAAGCCTTTCAGTGGGGAAGAAACATGATCTCTAGCTGTAGGCACACCTGTGAAAACAGGCTGGAAAAGAAAGGCTCATGTGATAAATGGACAACGCCTTCATCCAAAGCCCTGCATAGGCTTTCTGCATATGTCTTTTACTGAAGGTTTGACATTCAACAGCACTGAAAAAGTAGTTTATATGGAAAATCACAGTATCAGAGTAAATCAGAAGGGACCTCAAGAGATCATCATGTCCAACCCTTCTGCTAAAGCAGGATCACCTAGGACAGTCCGCACAGGAGATCCTAAGATCCTAAAACACACAAAGTCCTTTATATGCATATTATGATCACAAAACAAAGTGAAGTGTGTCAAAGGAAAAATAAGGATGCATATATGTGTTTGGAAAAATAATCACTTAGGCTTTATACTGCGTTTTGGAGAGTGTGTGAAACATTAATTTGTAATGAAACATAGTTGTCTGGTTTTCAGAGAGGAATTAAACTTCTGGAGAAAAACAATATATTCCAAAAGATATAGAAGAGTTATTACTTTCTAAAAAAAAAAAAATCTGTAACTGGAAAAACTAATTTCTATTTTAATTGTAATTAGAAAATAGTTTTTATTTGAAGTGTAGTACCTTTAAGTTTATTATTGGAAAATAAGCTTATTTGAATAATTAATTTTATTTGCATGTAAGATTTCTTTTTTAATTAGTGTTTTGAATCTTTTGCTGATTTTATCTACTGTGAATGATGAGGTACCTGGAAAAAATTAAAATACATCAAACTGCTTTCATTACTTCTAAGAAACCAGAAATAGATGTTACTGACTTCCAGCTAAATTTTTTATGCATACTGCACACAATCAGTTAATTCAATAATAGGAAGGGTTCTGAGTTATTACACTTCAAAAATGAATTTTTTTTCACATATCTATATGTTATGTTGACAGGTTGTTATAAAGATGGACGATATTATGGAGAAGGAACAATAATTACAGACAACTGCAATTCCTGGTAATGTTTCAGAGAATGGCAAACTGAATTTTATTTAGTATATACCATAAAAGAGGAATTAAAGTGATGAACATCCTTAAATTCATAATAAATATGTAATTAAATCAAAATGGTTAGAAGACTAGTGCTGTGTTAAGGTATTGTAGAACTAGATTACAGCCAATTTAGAAGAGTGGTCAGTGTGCTGTCTAATTGAGATATGAAAATGCCAGGAGGAGAAAGGAAAGGGGGGCAATCTCAGACCTGGCCAGCCTGTGACGAGCCTAGCAGTGGGAGGGGGAAGAGCGAGCCCTGGGGATTTGGGTAGACCCTCAGGTGGGGAGAGGGGAAGAGCTGGGAAGTTTATGGGTGTTATGTAAGGGACTCTGTACGCTTTGGGATGTTCTTGTCACTATGCTTTGTAGTTTTTGTGGTTTCACCAACTGCTTTTCCATTTAAACTGTCCATCACTCTCCAATCCATTTGTGTGAGTGTCATTCTTTTGTCCCTCTCCTGGGGCAAGAGAGGATCTCTGGCCTCAAACCAGCACAAATTACTAAAAACTCTTCCTCAGTGGCCTAATTCTGTTCCTGCTCATTCAATCTACTGGCCCTGACCTGAGTCAAAATGGTTTCAGCCTAGACCAGGGCATCAAACTGAATGTAGACAAAGCAAATAAAATTGAAGTGTAGGGGATTATGTTGGACTGTTTCTTTGGCATCAGGGACCTTACAATATTTCACAAAGGAAAAAGATGCGTTCTTCTTATATATGTATATTTATTTAGGAAAGGGATGAACTCTTTGATCATCCCCTTCTCTCTATTGGTACAGGAGCAGACAGTGAAGGCAGAGGAAAGCTGCTGCCTGCCTTGGTAGCTGGCTGCCTGAGCCACCTCCCCACTTTGCCTATCCAAAAACCAGCTCTGCATCTCCAGTCCCAGGGCATTAAACAGAGCTGGGGCTTGCACTGCCCTGACTTAAGCTCAGTGACCTTGGAACAAGGTGTCTACAGTGACAGGGCTCCTTTCTGGGTTTCCAGAGTGATACTTACTCAAAATATCTCATTTACAGGACATTTGCATTTTTCTCTAGTTTGGTCTCATAAAGATGGAAGCAAAAGTTTTCAAATCTGACTTTTCCTACAAGTTGCAAACCTTTCCAAATTGTTTTAATTAGAATTCACTAGATAGTGAAGTAGCAAGAAGTAGAATTGTGTTTTCATAAATACTATATAACATTGTTTCCATATTTCGCTTTTCTTCCGCTCTCTCCTGCTGTTAGAGTGGATATTTTTATTTTCACAATTAGTTTTCTTCTCAGTGATATTCTTGCCCTTTCAGCAAATGTTTCCACAGTCTCTGGAAGTGTTCAAAAGAAGTCTGCCTTGTTCGCCAAGACTTAATTCAGCACATCAATTCTGGAGATTATGGGTGAGGACACCTTTATTTTAAGTTTTTCTTGTGAATCACTGCATTGGTCATTGTGTGCATGTGCAAATTGCATGTTATGCAGTCCTGTCTACCCCTTCCTTCCCCAATAACACTACAGCAATTTGACAATAAATGTATATTGGTGAAACTTTCCTAAACATCTGGCAGGTTAAAGAGTTTTAAATGGAAGGATGCTGAAAATCTCATGTTGTTAAGAGTTGACATTATAAACTGCTGTCTACAACATTCTCCAAATTTAGTACTACCTTCCCCACCCCTCACCCCCCCCCAAAAGGTTATTTAGATCATCTTCCTTTATTCTTGGCATTATTTCTTACTTGATATATTTTCTCTACTCTCAAGAGCATTGTTCCACATAACAAGACTCTAGGTAGTATGGGTAGAGGATAAGATAAATGAGGACCAAGATATCAGAACTTGTAGGGTCAGTGTTTCTCTTGCTACCAGTTTTCACTCCTCCCACCCAGGTACTGCAGAATAATTAGAGACACCCCAGCACTGAAGCTGTGCTTGAGGAGCCTGCTGGCCCTTTACTGAGACAGATACAAGGGTTGCCTGCCAAGGAGCTGAAATGCTACATTCACCATTGAAACTTATCCAGTCTATGACTCAGTGCTGAAACATTTTGTATTTCATAGGTGATATTCAAACCAACTAAGTTAGGACAAAGAGTTAGGCACCTGGAACCCTTCTTCTCTCTCTTGTCAGTGATAAGGTTTGTCACAGAGTGAGGCTGACTGGTCTGTAGCACCTTTCCTGTTCCCTATGATCTTTCAAAGATGATGGAGTGTGGTAGAGCAACATCATCCTTCTCTCTCAACACTCATGGGCACATCCCATCCGGGCTCTGAGGGATTGTCCTTTCAGTCTGGCTATTGGTTTAAAAGTCAGGCAGAGGGTGTCGTCTGGGATTTCTGCTGGATTCAATAGTGCCTGGTAGTGCACCAGAGCTGTAAGGCAATGTAACTCACTACGTGAAGCCATTAGTTCTCTGTGGGCATCTGGTCTGAACTGTAATTTGAGCATAACATCAAGATAACAGTAATTGTTATGACTGAGCATCTTGTTTTCTGGTACCTCTTCAAAGCATTGCATGCCTGTCTTCTGCAGGCTAAGAAAATGCTTTCCTTAAATCACTTTTCATATGTGTTGCTGTGTTGCTCCATCCTACACTCATTTGAGTTAAGAGTCCATGCTAAATATTTTCTCATGTGTATTGAATACAAGGATTTGAAATGTAACTGGTAACATTTATTTTTGTGTGTTATTGTAAGTGTTGCTCTTACAAAGAAGCAAAGTTTTAACATCAGTGATATCTCTAACCTGGGTTTTGTTTGTTTTGCACTTGTGAGGAAGATGGAAAGCTGACAACTACAGTCAGTTCTGGGGAATGACTTTGGAAGAAGGTTTCAAAAAGCGCCTGGGCACATTTCCTCCATCTCATTCTTTGTTGAATATGAGAGAAGTTCCAGTAAGTGTCATGCACAATCATTAATTTAAAAAATAATTTTATCAAATGGAAAAATAAATGTGGAGATTTATTATATTGTGATTCAAGGATTTAACACTGAATGCTTCATGTTGAATATGAAGCTCCCAAAATAGTTCTCCAAGCTATCTCATACGAGATTCAAGGTCAAATGCTGGGTCCAGTACCTGGGTAACAACAACCCTGTGTAATGCTACAGGCTTGGGAAAGAGTGGCTGGAAAGCTGCCTGGCAGAGAAAGACCTAGGGACAGCAGCGTGCTCAGGTGGTCAAGAAGCCAAGGGCATTCTGGCCTGTGTCATGAAAAGTGTGGCAAGCAGGACCAGGGAAGTGATCATTCTCCTGTACTCAGCACTGGTGAGGCCACACCTTGATTCCTGTGTTTGATTCTGGGGCCCTCACTGGTAAGAAAGACATTGAGGTGCTGGAGTAGGTCCAGGAAGGGCAGCAAAGCTGGTGAAGGCTCTGGAGAGCAGGTCTTAGGAGAAGCAGCTGAGGGAAATGGAGTTATTTAATTTAGAGTAGTAGTTTAGGCAGTAGTTTAGGAATATGTAAAGTAACATATCGTCTCAGACCAAAGATCTGTTTAGAATTCGGCTTTTCTTAACTGCCTCATTTGTAGCATTGTAAGTGGTCATTGCCCATATAAGTGTGCTAAACAACCTTTGCCAAATTTTGCTTCTTTGCTGGTTGACAGTGAGTTGTCTTATGGAGAAGAAATGCTGTTTGTCTGGGATTTCACCTGTATGATCCGTCTCCACATTAAATCTCGTGCTTGTGCTTCCTTACTAATAAACATAATGATAACTTAGCAAGTATGATTTTGTGTGCCATTTGAGGTTGCAAGTCCCATATATCTAACTTTTGAAAAGCTTTTGAAAAAAAGCAGACTTTTGAAAGTGATTGATCAAAATGTTGAGATCAGTATTTTAGCAAGATTTAAAAGATTACTGGCTTGTTGTGGATGGAGGTAAAACTTTCAAAAACACCTAAGTGACTTAACATTTGCTGTATAATGGTGTTTAGGACTCACTGCCTGTGTCTAATCTAGGGAAGCACTTGAGAATTACTGGGTCTGGGCATATGAACAGTGTGTATCAAACTGTCTGATCCCAAGCTGCCTTTCCCCCCCAAGCCTCTTTATGTACTTATTAGCTCTGGGATATTCAAGTGTACAAGCTAGACATAGGCAACACTGTTTCTCAGTGTATGCAACAAAGTGATCTAGACACAACCAAATTTGTATAGAGCCCTGACTTAATGTTGAAAGAACTGGCCTCGAAAGTTTAAATCATCTTAGGAAAAGCTATGTGGCATTATAACTCATACATGCAATCTAAAAAAAGTGGAGCGAGGACACCCAGAATTAAAAGACTAAGTAAATTCAAGTAAAATAAAGGAATTTGACCAGGATAGAAACCATACTGTTTAGGAGTATAAGCCCACTTATAGGAAGGAAGTACCAGGGAATGTTTTGCTTAGGAGCAGATTATTGTATTTTGCATATTGTATTTTTCTCTGGACCAGATGCTTTCACCAGTTGTTGGAGACAAACTGATAGGATGGATAGACTAATACTGAAATTCTGTGTGATCATTTCTGTTTCCATGTACAGCATTCCATAAAGTTCAACAGTAACAAAGAAATGGTTCGATGCTTTTGATGTGTTGAACATAGGGCAGAGTGTTAGTAGTTGTACTGATGGCTCTTGCATATGCAGATATTTGTACAAAGCTTGGTGGACATAAATCAGGGCTGAGAGATGAAGATGCCAAAAATGGCTGTCCAAATGGCTTTAGATCATGAATTCTCATCAGCTCAACCTCAGACTTCAAAGCAGAATGAAAATCATTTATTCTGGAATAAGTCCTGGAAATTGAAAAGCCTCTGTGTAGAAGACAAATCTATGACACACTGCATTGATCCTCTTTCATGGTAGCTAAAATTTCCTACCTACAGCCATATGTCAAGGAGAATAGGGTAACAGGGACCTAACTTCACTGCTATTTGAGTCTGAAGGCTTTTTCCAAAAATGTCAGGTAGGTCATAAATAACATCTTGCACAGGATATTGTTTTTTGAGATAAAAGTCAGAGACAAACTGGATGGGTTATTCAGGCTGGCAGCCATGGAACTCAACTTTCCATCTCATCTAGTGGGGTGTCAGAATCTCCCTGCTCTCAGAGGGTCCACAGTGCCCAGCCACAAGGTAACCACCACAGGCATGCTCAAGGAGCCACAAATGCAAATGCTTTAGGTTTTCTCAATTTAAAAATTAAGACATTTTAAACAAAAATTAAGGTAAAATTTACAATAAAATTAAGAACTGAAGCATATACAGATCTCCTACATTTTGTTTTAGGGAATCTCACTTCCAGAAGAAAAGTTTCCTGCATTTTTTCTAGCCACTTATGCATGGCCTGAGTGGATTCATGATCCTCTGGATCAGCGAAACTGTGGAGCATCCTGGGCTTTTTCAACTGCAAGTAATAAATTTTTCTCCTTTAAAAAATATCACTGATATTAGGTGTCTGATGATTGTGGACGTTTGTAATGAAGTAATTACAGCTTGTTGTGCACTTTTTATCAGCAAATAAGAACACTGAAAATTGATATAGATTTTCCTTCAAGTTGTCCCAAAGTCAGTCTAAGTTGTAGAGCTTTGTTTGCTTTACAAACATAAGGAGATATTTTTGGTGACAGAAAGTAGAAAATGAATTGACTAATGCACTTCATGGTAGAGTGACATTTAAGAAATCTGCACCCCTTACTTGCACAACCACATTTGACTTTAAAGCTTAAAACACATAAGCTTTATAATTTTTTATACTTATTTATACATTTGTGCATTTGCCATTGTCCAACTCTTGCCTTTCAAGTAAATGAAGCATATTCTTTTTAATAATTTTATGAGAAGAAAACCCTGAAACTGCTTAGATACGTGTAGAAGAAACTATTTCAAAATTCTCCAAACCAAGAAATGTCAGTAGTGCAGTTCAACCTCATGTGCTACAACATCTGGTTTTATGGAAAATGGGCAGAAGTGTTTGTGTCACACTCTCCAAAGAAGCTACAGTTATGTTCATTTTTCTTGTCCTGCAATAAAGATAGGGGAAAAAATAATGCAATCAATCCTTATGATTTCATCTGGCCAGTGGGTCCTTATGGCTGCAGGTTTCTGCAACGGTTTCTTTAAATCACAGTAATAAGAAAAGGAAAGGAGAATTCAGGTCAGCTAATCCTAGCTCCCTGCAAAAGCCAGACTGAACATACTCTGTTACCAATGTCTTGTCCAGGGTGGTTTTCAAAGAGAAAACCAGAGTGCTTCTAACAGCTCTCCTGACAGATTACTCCTGAGCTGAACAGATTTCACTGAGGGAAAAACTTTCCAGATATTCAGACTGATTTTTCCCTTTCATAAATCCATCTTTTGATTTTATTTCACATAATTATTTCTCATGCTAGCTATTGAGTTGCCTTGTTGTTTATTTGCATTGAACATTTTCAATCTGAATTTTCAATCCTTCTTTGTAAGATTATTACTCAATGAATAGATAAACACTATTGTATCATTTTTGCTTAATGAGTAATTCCTATAAGTATTCTAAAACTCTTCAGTGAAAAGCTTTTACACATGTAAAAAGAAATGAATTATCACGTGACACCTTACAAAAGCATAAAGCACAATTGTTGTCAGCTGCCATCAGCATTTTCACTCTTCTGAAGTCTTGTCTAAAGTTCACTGAAGTTAGTGGTGATTTTGATGGGGCTTTAGATTTCAAAGGATGTTTAAAATTTATTTTCAGGTCCAAAAATGAAAGGCTAACAATAATAAAAAATATATTTTAAGCTCAGGTAATGATTAGAATTGGGGCTTAGTAATTGTTTTGTTGTCACTTGTTGAAGAAAGGAGAAGTAGCTTAATTTAACCTGCATTTTAGTTAACCTTGTCTGCCTTTGAATCAGTGCTTAATATATTAGCACTCAGAATTACAACTATCTTTGTGTGGTAAGGGAAAGAAGTACAATGAATCCCATGTTTATACATAATTATTAGCATTCCAAGTATTTTTTCCAGTGAAATTAGTACTTTCAGTCTTGAATTTTCTTGGCATGAGACTGTTCTTTTTTCCTTTTTTTCCCCCTCTCAAATAAAGGAAAGAAAAATGGAAAAAAAGGGAGATTTGAAAATTCAGCTGCAAAGAAGCAAGGCAGTATTTTCATCTTCTACTGAAGTCAATCAGAGATGAAGATGAGTTTACAAGCATGGTAGACACTATCAGACTAAATTCTGTAAATACTTCATCCGATTTTTAGATCTGTGGGAATTTATGATAACCAGTAAATCTGTGGATTTGTAGTATTACAGCCAAGTTGCTCATGATTCTTTGTAGTTTCACAATACTCTTTTTAAAGTCTGTACAGATTGTCTCTGTATTGTTTCGTAAAGATATCTGCACAGACAGAAAATACTGAGGCTGCATTCCAGTCCCTCTTTCACAATAACCAGCATGAAGTTGTGAGTAATTACTTGTTTTTGATAACAGAAAATTTATTTAAAAACAGGTGTTGCAGCAGATAGAATAGCAATTCATTCCAAGGGTCAGATCACAGACAACCTTTCTGCTCAGAATTTGGTCTCTTGTGATACCAGGAATCAACACGGATGTAATGGTGGAAGTATTGATGGTGCTTGGAGATATCTAAAAACACATGGGTAAATATTTTCTGTTTAGATTATTTTAACTTGAACCAGATACTTAAGTTACAATGTTGCTTCTGTTATGATGATTATTTCAACCTTTCATAAAAGAGGCATTTAGCTCTGTCCTAGGTCACGTTCTCTATTTCTTCATCAAGACTGTCACTCTCATTTACACCTTCTTTAAATCAACTTTGTAGAGGTCAGGCACTACAAAACTTTTCCATAGAAATAAGTGAAGACTATTTTGAATGAGGGCTCCCAGTGAGAAAATTCTACAACTGCCTAGCTCCCACTTAAGCCTTATTTTACATCTAAATGTTGTCATTTGCTGTAATTCAGCTGGGGAAAATAGTAGCCTATAATAGCAAGACAAACAAGAAAGGATGTTTTTGTTTTTTGTATCAAAGGCAATACCATAAGCAGACAATACCAAAACTTTATGGTTCTTGAGATACAAGATCTTCAGGTTAAACAACCTCCAGTAAGCAGCCAGTTGTATGAGACAAGATTTTGAATATTCAAAAGAATCCAACATTGTCTTTCTACAAAGCATACTGTAATCATCCCAGCCCAAGCTCATGCCAGAACACAATACTGTAGCAAGGTCCATACCTAGATCCTTCTTCCTTCACACTGGACTAAAAAAGTTAACAGTTCTCAAACTCCACATGAACAGCTAGAAGTTTTTTTGAATGACACATAGTAATTTATAGATACACAGAATGACCTAAATTGGAATGGACTTTTCAAGGTCATCTAGTCCAATGTTCTGTTCAAAGCCTGATGAACTCTGAAATGAGGTCAGACTTCTCAGACCATGTCTCCAGTTGCATTTTGAGTATCTCCAAGGATGGAGATTCCACAAACCTTCTTGCAACAGGTCTTTGGTTTGACCACTCTCGTGGGCAAACATTCTATTCTTATATCTAACGAGCACTTTCCTTGGTACAGCTTGTGACTGGTACCTTTCAGCTTTTCACTGTGTGTCTCTAAGAAAAGTCTTGTTCCATCTCTTCTATGACCTCTCCTTTTGCTATTGAAGACAGTAATAAGATCAAATAGAATCCCATTTAGCCTTATCTTCTCAGGGCTGAAGAAATCCAGCTGCCTCTGCCCCTCCTTGCATATAATTTATTCAGCCTCCTAAGAGTCTTCTACTAGGTTTGCTCAGTTTGCCAGTGTCTTTACTGGCAATCCCATAACTGAACACATTACTCCAGATGTAGTCTCACAAGTGACTATTTGAGAGGAATAAACTCTTTTCACGATGTCTTGGCTATGTCCTTGCTAACACAGCCCAGTACTGATAGTCCATGTTTGCTGAGAGAGCCCACTGTTGAGCCATGTTCAACATTCTGCTCACCGGGCTCCCAAGTCTTTTTCTGTGAAACCACTTTCTACACTATCAGTGTGCTGCCAGTGCTGCTGCTAGAGCAGTTCTGGCTCAGAGCAGGATTTGGCATCTGCCTCTGTTGAACTTTATGAGGTTTCTGTCAGTTAATTTCTCTAGCCTGTCAACACTGCTCTGAATTGCAGCCCTGCATCCTAACCACTGCCCACTAGTATGTCATCTCCACAAATTTACTGAGATCACCTTTTGTCCCACTGTCCAGATTATTAAGAGATGAAAAATGGTGTAGCTGCTATGTTAACTCCTGAGGAACGCTACTAGTAAACAGACACAGTTGACCTTCCAGCATGCCAATCCAGTTCAGTTATTGACCTTATAAGCAACTTAGCTAGTCCAATAAACTAGAACACCACAGGAGACCAGGCTGAAAACATTGCTAAACTCAAGGTGAATGGTACCCACTGCTTTTCTTACTCTCCTTGGAGACAGTGGTTTCATCATGGTCAGATCATCTCATCTTGTCATCTCATCATGGAGAAGCATAATTTGCCATAGTAAATCTGTGGCACCCGTTCCTCACATTATCAGAATTTATTTTGGACTTCTTGTTCCATAACAAAATCTGTTTCCTCTTTATTTTCATATACTCTCATGGGTTACTCTGTCTTTGATATGCCTGATATTTCCCACTCAGGAAAGGTCCCACCACCATCTCATGTTGGTAAAGGCAAAAGCTTCATTCATGAAGAAATGAAAGTTACAGTTTAATATTTTAAGAGGCACTTTACTGTAACAAGAAAAACAGGCTTTTTTTTAATCAGTAGCTCATATTCTTAAGAGAGTAAACACAAGTCTTTCTCACTGTGGTGTTTTCTTGCCTACCACGCAGGGACAGGAGCACAAGAATTTGCAGTGTAGATAAGATAAGAGATCCATTTTAATGATCCATTTTAATATTTAGTGGAAAATCCCTAAAGAGTGCAGCAACAGGATAACCTCCTAGTCTTATATTCCCTTTGACTGTTATCTCTGTATAGGTATAGCCACTCTGAACTCATGGTAATAAGATTCTTCCTATACCAGAAAACTGTTCCTGGTGGGTTTTTTGTTTTGTTTTGTTTTGTTTTGTTTTGTTTTGTTTTGTTTTGTTTTGTTTTTTAACCTGGAACAATGTGGGTAGTGGCATAGCATGTTCTGCAGAGGCAGTTGAACTATACAAGAGTTAGCTTACTCCTCTAAGGAAAGCAAAGTAGACTGAAGCTGTATGAGCACTTCATTATCAACCTAGCTGTACCCACACTGGAGCTTGTGCTGATGTAAATGTAATGGGAAGATTGCTCCCTGACTGTACAGTACCACAGTAGCAGTGTGAAATGGGTGTGCAAAGCAGACTTTCAAACTGATGTAAGCCTGGAAGCATATAGACAGGACACCTCAGCTCACCAGAGCCACCTGTGAACTGTCTTTTCACCTCCAATGTCGCAAATACTTACATTACTGCTCAGTCAGAAGTAAAGAATCTTCAGGGCAGAGTTTTGGAAACAGTCTAGATCTTCAGTAAATCTCCACAGTCTAAGATTATTGTCCCAGTCATTTACTCAGCTTTCTTGTCTCCATGGAGCCAGCTCCAACATGTACAACATGAGCTCTTACAGACTTTTGTCTTCTGCCCATCCTTATTCTTGATCATTGGCTCGTCACCAAAGTACCACAAGCAAAACATCTCTATTTACCTATATTTCAAAACAACATTTCTAAATCCTGATTTTATTTTCTCAAATTCAAATAGTATTTCAGATTGCCTTCCAACAGTTCCAGGCACAAATAAATGCCTCAAGGAAAATATCCAAATATCTATGAGGACACATCCTGGAAGAATAAAAAGCAGCGATGCTGGGTCTGTGCAAGGGTCCATTTAGCCCAACATTTTATCTCTGACCGTGGTCAAGAGGAAACAGTATTAAAAAAAAATAAGATAGTTAATATTTTTGATTCACAGGACTGATAATTGAGTATTTTTTATATCTGAAACCCCATAATGCATAACTCTTCACCTTTGACAATTAAAAATATAATAAAAAAGAAAATTTATGGCATAAAAGCCTGAAATGTCTTTTGAATGAGCCCTGTTAAATAATGCTTACTTCCATGCACTCTCAGATGACTTTTATTTGATGAGCCAGTATATTGCAATCATTTTTTTTTCACTATCTCCATACCCAGCAACAGGGAAAAAGCACATTGATTTTCTTTGTGGGCTTGTACATTTTCACAGCAGATGTTCAATGCTGTTTTAAAGCTTCTGGTTTTCTGATTTCTGAAGTGTGTTTATCACAGGTTTTTGGTAGATTTTCAGGGAAATCAGATGCTGGGCTAAAGCATCCCCAGTGAAGTTAATGGAAGACTTCCATAAAGCTCAATGAGGCTAGGACATTGCTGAGATATGACTTTTCAGAACCACTGAGCACCTAATTAACAGTGAAATCTGTAACAAGTGGAGTTGAATTGTTGTTTAACTCTCACTCTCTCTTTCTGTCTTCCTCTTTAAAAAAAAAGATATGTATTCTATTTCTAATTATTCTTAATTTTATGCATTTCAGTTACAAACCATAATTTGGGAGCAATTGATGTGTTTTGAAAACATCTAGTTTATGTGCTAAGGGAATTTAAAACTTATAGCCTTTAAGAATGAGGAAAAATACTTTATTTTCAGGTAGCAAAAGGTTACACACATGAATGCAAATACTGCTTCCAACCATGGCTTGTTCTGATTTGTATGTTGGGCTCTCAGCACTTGCAGGATATGATAAGGATATTACTGTTATTAGTTTTGGCCAATTTACTAATAACATAACCTAATGTTTCAGATTATGTTCTCATCTCACAATTCAGACATATAAATAGAACAAACCCCTAAAGGTTTTCATTAAATTGAACACATAAACAGGACTTCAGATGAATTCTGCCAAGAATTTATGAACACACTTCAGATTTTCACTGCTTCTTCCTGGATGTTGCTTGCTTTTTTGTCTGTGTATGTGTGTATGTGCACATGAACACATTCACTATTATTTTTCTTTATCTTTCTGTGACTCTTTTGGCAAGGTCATCTTCTTGATATGTTTTTCATGTTTACTACTGTACTGACACTTCACCATGTACAAACTTGTGTTTGTACAGCAAAAAGCTGTTGAATTATGTTAATCATGACTGCAGAAACTCCAGATAGTGAAAAAAATTTAAAGTGACTCTTAATACGGAATGACTCATCAGGTCTGGATTACCACAGAGCTCCAATGTGTCAGTGCCTCATTTGGTGCCCCACTTCTAAGGCAACAGAAACAAAACTCATCTGTGCTGAAACGGTGAAAACCCCAAGTAGGATAATACAACTGAAAGCAGTGGGGGCAAAAAATACCAGCTCTAGGAATTAATTTCTCCTCTCTTGTATCCCTCTCAGGTGTTTCTAAGTACATGGGAGGAATAGGTGTCATAAAATTGCAATCCTCTCTGGGTTGCAAACACCCACTCTTGCCTTGCTTGTGGTACATTGTGCTCTGTGGAATGAATTTGCTCACCTTAGCTGGCTTGCAGGCTTGACTGTACCCAGCAGCAATTCTGTACTTCTTCTGGAAGTATGTGAGCAGTGGTGACCAGAATGATTATGTATATATAGATAGACATTTTATAAGCATTATACATGCACATATATATAAACCAAAGATCTCCTACTCAGCTATAGAATAAAAGCATTAAAACCTTTGAAATGAGTAACAACCACCCTTGTATATTTGGCCTAAATACTTAACATTCCCTATTGGAAATCTGGGAATCCAGAATACCTTCATATATTCAGAGGGGATTAAAACGGATTGCCTGCAAATAGGTTGAAGACCAAAGCAATAATAGTTTAACAGCCTAACCACCTTAGATGGATAATCCCTACTCATGTAGGCAGAATTATTGCTTTTTGCAGCTTCTGGTTGTGTTGGTCTAGTCTGGGCAGAAAGAAGTAACCAAAAAAGACATTCTTAGGGTAAATTTTTCTGTCACCAAATACTAATGGGGAAATGCTCTGTCTTATTTTGAGCAGCTGAAGCATGCATGTGCTCATCTTGTAAAGATCCTGACAAGTGTGTGCAGGTAAACATAACTTTCCTCCATATTGCATGGAACTAATATTGAGTTCTTAAGATTCAGAAGATTCAGTACTATTGGTGAGCTACTTAAATAGATTTACTTTTTAGAGGGCTCCTTATTTTAAACTATTCTGCTTCAGCAAATTTATTATAGTCTTTAAAAGAAACCCTCTCAGAGGCCTCCATGGCATTATCACTGAAATATGTCTATTGTTTTTAGAAACATCCAGCAATATAATGCAGAAAACTAGCATAATGGTTTAGCTAGTGTAATGGTAAGGGCTAAACTCCCCCACTCCCCTGCCACTCCCCTTCCCATCTTCTCTCTCCTCTCTGCTTACCAGGAGATAAGAGGAGGGACAAAAAAGGCAGATGAATAGTTTTGAGCTGATTTACACAGAATATTTTACCTCCCTGTTACAAAGGTATTGGATTACACCAGTATATAGAGAGAACAGAATGAAAAGGGAAAGGAGTACCTGTCTGAATCCTGTAACACAGCTGCCTGCTCAAGGACAGGGAAAGCCAAAGGGTGACCTGTCCCCCCTTCCCAGGGACATAATGCCACACAGTCGTAAATGCAGCAGTCATAAATTCATGATTTTGACAGTGGGGAATATACATACATACATACATACATACATATATCTATATATGTACACACACATTATGTGATTCAAAACACTACAGCTGGAAGGTTCCAATATTTCATACAAATGATACACAATAAGTGGGAGGTTCACTGTGCTATTATTTGAGTAACTCAGATTGTTAGCAAGTGCTTGTCAAGGACATGTCTTGTTCCTTTCACTTTATTGAAGTAAAATGGATGTTTGGTTAGTCAAACAGTCAAAATGGCTGAACAATTCAGGATAAACTACTGACAAGATATAAAATTCATTGCTTCTCTCCATTCTTGGATGCAATGAGGGCTCTTAACCTGTGCTTCAAAGCATTATATTTATTCCTATGCCAACAGGACGCAAATTATTTGTACCTAAACCTTCAAAAAATAAACATAGGACTTTGTATCTTGACAAATTTCCAAAAATTGTGAACAAATGTCATAAAAATGGAAAACCAGAGACTTTTTAGCTAAAAGAAATGAAAATACATGTAGATTTTCACAAGCATTCAATGGATCATGCTAGCAATATTGATAATTTATTGAACTTATTCAGTGAAAACTTTCATGCATCACCAATGAGATGAATGTACTAGGTGACAAGTGTTGAAACATTTTCCTGTTATGTTTGAAGAAGTGCAGGGAGAGGGCTGCTGCAGGTGAAATATAATGATCATACATATGAATTGAAGCAAATTCCTCCTAGCTGATAATATGAGACATTCACAATTTTGAATTATGAAGGACTGTGTAAATTTACTTGAAATACAACATTTGTAAAATAACTAAATGCTAGAAATAAAATGGCAAAAATGTTTAAGCAAGATTCTTGTCAACTTTTTTTTGTTTACTTGTGTTTCATATTGGGTATTTCCTTTTAGTTGGGTTTTTTTTTTTTTGTTGGTCTCTTTTGTTTGATTTTTTTAATTTTTTTTTTTTTTACTATCTGGACAGAATTGTATCCTATGCTTGTTATCCATCATTTTGGAACAGTCACCTGGAGCCTTCGGGAGAAAATCGTTGTTATGTGTCAAGTGAATATGGAAAAAATTATACAAATGGACCATGTCCTAATGCTCTAGAACAATCCAATCGGTTATATCGGTCTGCCTCCCCCTACAGGGTCTCCTCAAAAGTAAGTTCTTGATATTCATCCATTGTCTCATCCATCTTTCTCCTTTGGGGTTTGTAAATTATCTGTAAATATGTTCGCTTGAAGACTAGATAGAGCTGTGCATTTTCCATTTTTTCCCCCTTGTATTTTTAGAAGAATTCAAATTATTTATGGTTTCTCAGTTTAAATCATCTCTTTAAAGCTGCTGTTCTGTGATTCTATAGAAATTAGAGATAGAAAAGAAAGTATGTAGTCATAAACGTACATTAGTGCTTCTTAAACATGTTTCTGAAGGTCTTGTTCATTTGATAAACTCTAGATGTGCAAGGACAATGGTACATTTATACTATATATATAATGGTAAATTAGTTTCAGTTTTAATTTTATTTAATGGAATGCATTATCTTCCCTTGCCTTCTCTGCTGCTCCTTTCACCTCCCTTCAGGAGACCAATATAATGAAAGAAATTATGGACAATGGACCAGTGCAAGGTATGGTAAGTTTGGAAGATTATGACATTATTATTGAAATAATTAAAATGTGCAGTTTGCTTGTATCAAAGTAATAGAGAACATAAATGCATTCCACACTGAAAAAATAAAAATGCATTGCAGCTTATCTAGGGATGTATGGTGAGCCATTAGTGCCTCTAAAGTCAGCTATACTCTGTCAGAGTCCATAACGAGTAAAAATGACCTTGAGCTGGATTTACTGAACAATTTTCACAAAATCTATGCAATGGAAACGTGCCTTTTCTGCATAGTTGTTTGCTCATTGATGAAATGACAATTTACGGCTGTGCAGGAGAAGTTAAATGCTAGCAAAGTTCTGCTCTCTAGGGCTGGGATCAATTTCCTCAGTGGCTGAAGGCAATCTCGAAGCCTGCTGTCCTCTGGAGGCAGCCCTGCAATATATGGGCCATTCAAATTTGAGTGACAGTTTCCCTCTGACATATGTCATTGTTTTATATGGTACACGAACTGAACAATTAGCACTTTCGGATGCAAAGATGAAACATTAGTTTATTAATTCATTTTCAAATAAACAGAGGGAAGTTTTATTAATGCTTTGCAAACATTCAAATGGACAATCCAATTGACTTTTTTTTTTTTTTTTAATGGACTTCAGGAAATACTCTGATGGTTGTAGCACTGATGTAGGAAAATAATCCTTTCTGTCACATTAGTCAGTCTCAGTCAAAAGAAAAATTAGCACATTTTTGGCAATACATCAAAGTTTTGACCTTATAAATTTAGCTTATGATCTCAGCTATCATGCTCTTGGAAAAAGACCTACTATTTATTCTGCTAACACAAGGAAAAGGTTGCGAGAAGGAACTAGGCTGCATTAATCATAGAACTATTGAATTGTTTTGGCCAGACAAGACCTTTAAGATCATTGAGTCCAACCATTACCTAACCCTACCAAGTGTGATTCTAAACCATGTCCCTTAGTCACCATATCTGTATGTCTTTTAAAGACCCCTAGGGATGGGGATTCAAGCACCTCACTGCAATGTACAGTTCTTTTAGTAGCAACTACATTTAGAGTTTTGTATCTTGATATGTCTTAGAGACACAAATTCTTCTTTAAGAATTTTATGCAGAAGAATCCTTATTGGAACAAATCACAATCCTTTGCATTTATATGCAGAGATCTTAGAGCTCAGCATGACTGAAGTAGCTCAAGCGTGAACTACAGTCAAACTTACAAAAATTGCTACCTCTTTGGATTCCTTAATAATTATTACATTCATTTTGAAAAATGCAGTCTCTTCTATGTGGGAGGGAACAAAGTTGGCTGGTGGACTGTGATCATCTCATTCCGTTCAAGTCGTGCATCATATCAGGACAAAGTCACTGAATAAGTACAAACATCTCACTGCTTCATTTTGAATTAGCTTCTCTCTGTCCACCCTGCGCTTCAGGTACCTAGCCCACTTAACTCCAAAGACTGCACCATTACTTAGCTCCTGATTGCAGAGTGTGTACATATAGATATACATCTAAATATATATTTTGCATATATACACAAAAATAGAGATACATATGAACACACACTAAATTTAGAATATGATATGTAATCATGGATAAAATTAACATAGACTAAAGTTATCCTGGAATACACTTCAAAATTTTACATTTAATTTTAGTGGAAACAATTTAGGTATGGTGTATCTTCACAGAGTCAAGAGCATGTGTTTGATTTACAGTTGATAAAGAATAGATTGTTTTCTGAAATTGAACATATGGACCTTGATTTTGAAGAACAATGTAATTTAGAAATGAAGCTATCTTCTCCTGTGTCAGCCTGACAATAAATGAGATCATCTAACCTCAGGCTTCTCAGGGAAGAAGTGAATTCTGCAGTCCTTGCACACACCCCTATTTCTTTCACCTGCTTTGGCCAAAGTTTCAAAACAAGATCCAGGGGAGCGTTTACAGTAATTTTTGGAGTGACTCATTCCCTTTGGTTCTCATCTGACTTCTTCACATGGACTAAGGCCAGTGAGAGTTCTCTTTCCCCATTATGTTCCTTTGTACCACTTTAAAGATCTCCCTTCACAGCTTCTTTGCAACTCTGAAACCTCGACACCTAGTAGTTTACCTGGCAGTACAGTGGCATCCCCAGGACTTAAATTCCTTGTTCTATACACTGGTGAGGGTAGGGGCCACTGATGAGGATGGAAATCTTTACAGAGAGCTCTAACAGAGTCCTGAGCTTGCAGACAGAAATCAAGAATAAAGTTTGTTCTATTTTGTGAGTTCTGCTTCTGCAGGCAGCTTGGCAGAAGCTGTACCATTGTTTATTAAAAGCGTTAAACCTTTTCCTGGTGTTAACTGATAGAGCTGTCTCCCAGACTTGCCGCCTTGGGTAGTATCATGGCTGCTTGCTCCCCGTGTGTTTCTGTCCTCATGCATTATTTATGTGAGTGACCTCATTAGCAAAGTATCTTTTTATCCAGACAAATAAGCTCATCTACCATATTTTGAGATGTTCTCTTTCACTTCCTAAAATGTGTGAATGCTTTCTGTTTTCAGTCAGGGATGGTAGAAGCCAAAATGTTGTGATGATAGCTAATTTCCTCCCAGTTTATGAAAATTTTCAGGTAGGGTCAAGACATTTGAAAGTGTGCCAGGCAGAAAAAATGAAACATGAGCTCATCTTACTGGATGCCATAACCTGTACCAGACACATATATTATAAATGCTACAACCACATAAAAATGATCAGTGAAATTTGTACTACATGAGACTCCCAAGGAACAAGACTTTATCTACATTCTACCTCTTTCTGTTCAAGATCTGTGGAAAATTTTAAAGGTACAGTCTAAAACTACCACATTGGATTTCAACAATTTTCATATTCCAAGCTCTAAGTGGTAGTCTAAGTCTGTTAAATGCTAGAAGCTGGACTTAAGCTTGATAATGCTTTGGATATAGTGGAATCTAAAGGTGATGCAGACCTGGAAAATACTTTCATTTCTGTGGATCTGATAGCCCACCTTATACCAAAGCAAATTGTACTAAGGTGACAGAATGAATGTGGAAAAGAAACCCAAAAATATTTTTCTTAAAAAACAAGTGAATGTTATTCTTAGGAAATAACAAATTGATGTAAAGTGCAAATTGTAATCTTCATTCACAGAATCACAGAATCACAGAATGTTAAGGTTTGGAAGGGACCTCGAAAGATCACCTAGCCCAACACTGCTTGCACAAAATTTCTAGTTCATATTCTTTTTGGCCTTACATTTTTATGGACACAAATTTTTTTCCCCCACACATTTAGCTGAAAGTCAGAATGAACATAAATACAGACAACCTAGTTTTCCATAATGAGGTTGTTGTGTACTTAATGAACTCAACCTGAGTTTCAGAAAAAAGCATCTATAGCATTCCACCATATTTCACAGGCTACACACTGTCTGTGAAATACTTTTCTTGGAAATGCAGACATTGTCAGAACTGAGGATTTCATGAATCGATCTTGAGAGGAAACTTGTTTTATTGAATTGGATTTCACTGGAGTGTAGAAAACTTATGTAAGCCTCCATCAGACAATGTATCATCCTCCTGTAATGGAAAAAGTGTCCATGATAGGGAGTTTCCATGACAGGGAAACTCAGCTGACTTGATGAGAAGCCTTTGGGAGAACTCTTTTGGAGTATTACCCTCAGTTCACTCACAGCAGGGAACTTCTGAGCTATTAGTGAATTTAGTGCAATTACAAATTACGAAGTATATTTATGTAGTTCAACACACAACAAAAATCTCACTGGTAAAATGCAAGGAGCAAACAAGAATAGAAGCAATATTTTTTGACTGTGCTAATTTCTCCTCTTGTTTTTTAGCTATAATGAAAGTGTATGAAGATTTTTTCCTTTACAAAGAGGGAATCTACAGATGCTCCCAGAAAATAGGCTCTAAATGGAAAACTCATTCAGTCAAACTCCTTGGGTGAGTAAAGCATATTCTTTTACTCTTTTCCTCTGCAAGTCATTCCTCTGCATTTCCTCTGGTAGTAAAATGTCAATGGCCAGTTTGGAAATCAAAAGTTTCACTATTAGAGGTGGAACATTGTTGTTGTTTCATTTTCACATATCTGACAATTTTAGAGAGTACTGGAAAGAGGTACAAATCAATTGTCTTTTAATCTGCTCTAACGTTTGCTCTAAAACTTTAAATATACTGGTTTATAGAGTAAAATACTTTTGTGAGCATTCACAAATATTCTGTGTGCACGCCAAGTTGTAACAAAGCTGATAAATTTTCCTCCAAACAATCCACCAAGCAGAATGCAAATGTAAACATTAAAATTGTCACTGGCCTATTAATTAATGAGCACAGCTAACTTACACAGCAGTCTGGGCTCTCAACACCCCAAAAAGAAATCAGCTGCTGCTCATTTTATTCAGGATGCACAACAAATACACAATCAAGAAGAATTTGTGGATTTCCCCTCAAATGTAGACTGGTGACACTGTATTAAGATGACAAGTGGCTAATAATGCATACACTTGAATTACAGAACACACCAAGGGGCTTTATTTCTTGATATGGAAGGAATATGCAAAGATGAATTTACTAAATCACTGAGTGAACAGTTACACAGAGAAGTAACTGGAGTATTTCAAATAAATATTTTACAGGTGAACTAGAATATCAAATGAATAACAATTCAGGCCTGTTCTAGGAGGATTACTTGGAGTATCTTCTTGGAGTATCTTCAACACATAGTTCAAGAAAGGAAAGTTTCAAAAGAAAGTGTATTTTGTGTTTGTGATCTTAGTGAAGGTATCTTTGAAAAGGACATGAAAATGCCCATGGTTGTGGAAAGAGTGCATCTGATACACTGCTTCTCTTTGCTGCTGTGCAGGCTTGTGCAAGATTGACCTTGACCCTATACTGTTGCAAAAACATATTGACTTAGACTAGTAGGGAAAAAGCTAATGAAGTATGCTTACAGTAAATGTTCTGAAACAAAGAAAGAGAGAAACTGGAATTTAGTATGGAGGACTGTATTAGGCAAAAATGTTTATGAAGAATAGATGGTATATGTTGGTTTATATGTATGTATTTATGATTATATGCACAGGGCCATGAGAAACCAAAAAAATGCAGACAGCAAAATTAGTTATGCAATTTGAATACCTCTCTTCAGGGTTGAACTACTGAGATGTTATGAGTGTGGATGCTGGGGGGGATATGACGCATGTTTGGTGCAAGCATAGGGTGATGACAGCTATTGCCATACACATGCTGCCCCAAATATATGCTGAATAACTAGGATGAGTGACTAAGCCAGAATGGCACAGGGGGACAAAGTGATGGCTGAGGAAGGAGAGAGTATGAAAGCTTTTAATGTGCTGAGGTTGATGTTGATTTAAATGAGAAATGACAGGCCATGCAAGTAAATGATAGCAGTCCTTAGCCATGGAGTCACTTGTGAGCAAAACACTTAGTGGCTTGCCTGATACCAGCAGCTCACTGAAGAGGATCATATTAAACAGTCAGAGCAAAATAGTGAGTAGGAGAAATGCCATAAGGTCTAATATACTGAGAAAGGTCATGAGAAGTGAAGGAAGAAGAAAACTGAAGGTGGTGATATTTGAGAAACTTCAGCCTGTTTCAGAGTTCAGTACATTCAGAGAAAGTATGTGCTAACTTTCATTGAACATTGCTGAAGGATCCAATGGATCCAACTATGTAAAGGATTACCCATCTTTTCATTGTGTAATACATAAGTGTTCTGACCTCTGAGATTATGACATATAAAAATATTTGCAGAGGTGTTTAACTGTAAAAACTGAATTCAAGTTTGACAGGTTGAAGGCTGTATGATCCCTGGGCTAGCTGCACCTGAGTTTCTAGAAATGATAAATCTAGTCATAAAATGTGATTCTGCAGCATGAAGTCCTAATGACTCTTGGCATAAATTTTAATGTCTTGAGTATTAAGCTATAACTTTTTAATTACATCCATTATTTTGAATTAATTTGAGTGTAAAATATGTGGTCTGGGTATAAGTTCTTTACCACTCACATATAGATTCAGTGTGGGTTTTTTGGAGCGAAGGATAATGCTCAAGGTAATCCATGACCTAAATAAAAAACCTCACAGTATCACAGTTCATAAGAGGTTGGAAGGGACCTCCAGAGATCATCAGGTCCAAACCCTCTGGCAAAGCAGGATCACTTAGGGTAGTCCACCCAGGAATGCATCCAGACAGGTTTTGAATGTGTCCAGAGAAGGAGATTCCATAACCTCTCTGGGCAGCCTGTTCCAGTTCTCTGTCACCCTCAATGTAAAGAAGTTTCTCCTCATGTTGAGGTGAAATATTTTATGTTCAAGCTTGTACCTGTTGTTTCTTGTCTTATTGTTGTGCACCACCGAAAAGAGCTTGGCCCCCTCCACTTGAAACCCACCCCTCAGATATTTATACACATTGATCAGATCCTGTCTCAGTCTTCTGTTCTCAAGACTAAACAGCCCCAGGTCTCTCAGTCTCTCTTCATAAGGGAGGTGCTCAAGTCCCTTAATCATCCTCATGGCTCTCCATTGGATTCTCTCAAGCAGGTCCCTGTCTCTCTTGAACAGGGGAGCCCAAAACTGGATGCAGTATTCCAGGTGTGGTCTCACCAGGGCAGAGTAGAGGGGGAGAAGAACCTCCTTAGACCTGCTGGACACCCCTTTCTTGATGCATCCCAGGATACCATTTGCTCTCTTGGCCACAAGAGCACATTGCTGTCCCATGGTGAACTTGCTGTCCACCAACACTCCAGGGTCTTTCTCCATGAAGCTGCTTTCCAGCAGGGCAGCCCCTAACCTGTACTGGTGCCTGCTGTTATTCCTCCCCAGATGCAGGACCCTGCACTTGTCCTTATTAAACTTCATGAGGTTTGCCTGCACCAAGCTGTCCAGCCTGTCCAGACCTCATTGGATGGCAGCACAGCCTGATGAGGTGTCAGCCACCCCCCCAGTTTTATATCATCAGTGAACTTGCTGAGGGTACTCTCAATCCCCTCATCCAGGTCCTTGATAAAGATCTTGAACAAAACTGGACCCAGTACTGATCCCTGGGGAACACCAATGGCCACAGGCCTCCAAGTTGACTCTGTGCCATTGATGACAACCCTCTGAACTCTGTAGTCAAGACAGTTTTCAATCCACCTCACGGACCAATCTTCAATGCCACATTCCTTGAGCTTTTCTATGAGGATGTTATGGGAGCCTTATTGAAGTCAAGGTATATGACATCCACTGCTCTTCCCTTGTCTACCCATTTGGTCATGTTTTCATAGAAGGCTATCAGATTAGTCAGGCAGGAACCCGTGAAGATGTCATTAAAGTTGGGCTTCAAATAAAAATATTGATGTATATTTGTGTTTTGCTTACCTGAGGTTGTTCCTGGAGAGAGAAAAAGGGGCTAAGACATGCTGACAGCAATGGTAAAAAATGCATTATTTTGTGGGTTGATGTTTATTGCAGTCTGATTTTTTATTTATAACCTCTTTGTAAAAGAGATCCAATATTTGTAGAAGGCAGCCATAATAATAAATGACTATGTTGAATTGATACTTGTAATCTCTCAGAAGCAATTTTGAAAATCCCTCAAAGCTCATGAATTGTGCGACATATAAAGTGATAGAGTCATCAAATGGAAATAAATTTGGATGAATCTTGCAAGAGCTATTTGTACAAAACCAGAAATACCTATACAAACTGCCTAATTGATCAGTGGATCATAAAGATTGTAAATGCATTGACTGGCTTTCCTTGCTATGCAATTTGAAATTGTTACTTATTTTCTATCATTTGAAGGTTTATTTATAAAATCATCTCTGACAGGTCTATAAGACTATTTCCAGTGAGGTACAGTGTGACTCACAAGCTCAGGGAGAGATCAGGAAAAGACAGAACAGCATGGAAGCCAGAGAGGAAAACATGGAATGGCCAGGTGGAGGATGTTGTGGGTTTGATCAGACCATTTGGGTTTGATCACAGTCTCTATGGACAGTGAAATAGGGTTTCAGCAATGTGAAGGTAGGATGGACCGATCTCATTGACATTTAGAGAGAGCAGGATCTCTCAAGATGTTTCTGTGTCTGTATTCCACAGACAGGGATGAAAGCAGAAAAAGTGAGTAATGGAGAGTAGGATTCATAACAACTAAGTACTTACGTGTAAAACTAAGATGTGTCTGCTGGGCAGCCATGGTTCCCATTAACTTCCATGGATATTCATCTACTCTGTCCTATGTGTCTTATGGTGAGTTAAATTGCTTGGCTGGGTCCTATTTCTCTTTGCTGACTATGAAAGAACAAATGTGAACATATGCATCAAAGGTCTCATTAGTACCATCTCTTATAACAGGTGGGGAGAGTTAGCTGACAAACACAGACGGAAACAGAAGTTCTGGGTAAGTGAATCCTTAGCATTATGTTGTGAGGCAGAAGAAAAAAAAAAATCTCTGCAACACAGATTGCCTGAAAGCAACCTATTTCCTTTCATTAAATCTTTCTGCATTTATGTTTTTTCCCTTCACTTTGCTTTCCTTAAAGTCTCATGCATAATTCTGTTCTCTTTGTGGCAATTTTTATCCTTCTGACCCTTGAAATATAGCATCATTTACCTCAATTTCAAAACTTGTTTCATTCAGTCTCCCACTTATATCTGTGGGTTTTCCTACACTGTATTTTCTATCTCAAATATTATTAAAATTGTCAAATATTATTTTAGTTTCCCATTGAAGATTCAGTTCTTTTTGGTGCCTGCAAAAGAGAATTATTAAAAGTAAGCAATATTATTGTTTAAACATTTGGAAAAGACAAGCCATCTATTAAACAGAGTTGTCAAATGCTATCCAACCATCAGGAAAAAACAAACAAATAAACAAAAAACTCCAAACAAAAAAAGCACTATAAACACTGGCTTTCAGACATTTAGACTAAGTCAAATTTTGTCACTGATTATGATTATGTGATTATATTATTATATTATATATTATAATATTATTATTATGATTATGCCTGCTCATGACAAGGCTTGTAGTAGGTAGTTTCATGGAACCTGGGGCAAAATATCTACTGCCTTCATAAGGAACTAAATAGCTCAATAGATGAATAACTACCTGAGTGAAACCTCATTTATTAAAAGTCTTCTTCTTATCTTGAGTCTCTCTTTAACAGATTAGTTGGAACTGGAATCTTTACCTTTGTTGTTTCAATGACCATCTTCTCCATCCAGTAGTTGAATTATCTCATGGCTTTCTGCTTCAGTTTATCAAACTGCCTTGTAGAAAATGTATTCCATTTTTATTGAGTTTTGGGACTGAAATTTTGATCAAGTAAAATAAAAAAAAGAAAAAAACAAACAGCAACATCAAAGAAACAAATTAGTAGAAATCAGAAAAAGTTGCATTCTGATTTTCACTGCATCAAATCTGAGAAGCTCTGTTTCTTGAAAAGGAAGCTAACACAAAAGAATAATTTTGCATCTTGCACCTTGCATTTTCGAATACTACTTTAAAATTAATATTTATATATTTTTCCTCTTTGGTTTTCTTTAGATTGCTACAAACTCGTGGGGAAAGTCTTGGGGAGAAAATGGTTATTTTAGGATTCTACGTGGGAAAAATGAGTGTGATATTGAGAAGCTGATTTTAGCTACTCTGGGACAGCCATAGTTGTACTCCAACTGTATTGTAAGGTACTCTGTTTTCTGTATCTGTTCTTTCCATTGTTGCACATTGAGTCTTTCTAGAGAAATAAAAATGTCTTCTCTGTCAGTTACCTTTCTTTCTGTTGTGGTCCTCTGGGACTTCCTGACTTGAATATACCACATCAGTCTCAGAACTCACCTGGTACAAACACTGCTTTAAACTAAAAGGAAATTCTATCCAGGACTACTGAAAACCTTGCTGTCTCACAGAGCAGGAAGTTCCCTCTTCTGTTATTTACAGCTCACCACTATTTTGTTATATTGCTAATGGTTGATTCAACAGTGCCTGAAATAAATGGAGTTAAATTATTAATATTAACCTCTTTGCAATACATACTCTGCTTACAAATCCCTTTAGAAATATTATGTGCTCTACCACAAAAAGTTGGCTTACACAGCTCATAACAAATTCCAAAGAATTGTAAGTAGAGTTCCTGTTGCAGAATAATTATTTCTGATTCTAGATTGTATCTTTGTATCATTATCACATCCAGGAAATTAATTTTTTACTAGTAAATCCCACAAAGTCAATGCATTTAGAGTAATTAAGAAGTTACTTGAGTTAAAAAGCATGTTACTGTTCCCACAATTACAATTGAAAGTGTGTAATTTTAATAATTACTTTAATTGAAGATAAATAAAGTAGAAAACATAATTTCTCCTCAACTAAGTCTAGATTAATTTCTAAACTGCTTGTCTTCCACTCACTGTTTAACCTGGAAAGAGGTCTGTGCCACCATTCCCAAAAGCCCCTTTCTAGTGGATAAAAACAGAAAAGACATTCTGGTATTTGTCTCCACTGATACATTCACAGTCCAGGCACGGTTTCTGGGTCTGGCTAGCAGGACCATGTGTGCAGACAAGACATGTAGAGCCACTTTCACTCTTAACACCCCTGTAGCTATTTCTGTCTGAAGAAAAAGCATACTGTCATGTATTATTTCCTATCAACATTGCCACAAATCTTGACAGGTTTGAGGATTGCTTTGTATATTTGTTAATTAAAATACACATATTGCAACTAACGATACAGGAAGAAATTAACTCGTTTCTGCTCCTTTTAGTTTCAAATAATCCAGAGGCCAGATGCCAACAGGAATTATCAGTCATAAAATCATGAGAGGTTGTTACCTGTCATCTTAAATAGTTGGGGGGAAAAAAAGCTGCCATGAAATTCCAGTCAGCAAAGAATTTCCAGTGATACCTTCAATGTCTTTAATATACTATGCTTCATTCTTCCTAGAAAATTAAGAACTCAATTCCTAATATCATCAGCAAAGGAGCAATAGCTTTTGCTTCAAGAACTTTTCATGCAGTCATATAAAACAGATGTCCTTACCACTAAAATAATATTCTGCCTCACATAGACTATCTGGGGATAGATTTTAAATGTCTGAAGAGCATTCAGTTCTTCTGGTCCATTATTTGATAGGAGTGTGAGGAAACATGCTCTTGATTCAGATGCCACTTCTCTAATTTCTCTCCTCTTTTTTCCCCCTTTGGCCTCTCCATTACCAATGTTCACCCAAGCCTGCTAGCTTGGACTAAAGTGTCATCTAGCCTGGGCCTTTTTCCTGTAGGAATAGAAAGGAACAAAATGTGACAGGCTAATTCGATAGAGAGCTCATCAGCTTCAGATCACTAGTATTACTAATGGTCTGCAGGAACTGCAGAAAGGAGCTGTGCCAGGAAGGGAAGCAATGCAGGAATAGCTTTTGCATTTGTGACACAGTGTAAATTTCCTTTTCCATGAAAATGGGAAGACAATATCTTTATGGTGAGCGAAAAAGCGAATCTTCACTCAGATTATACATTATGAAACCTCTTGTTAACGACATGCTATATGTAATTTTGATTAGTTGTCAGTCTTGTCAGTCTAACTGTAAGAGTTTAAAAGTGGGTAGAGAAATAGCTAGAAGAATATGTCTTGGGACCTGGTACCTGACAGTATTAATGACTAATGGAAAGCTCTCTGTCTAAATTTCCATATATTTGTAAATATTTTCAGATAGAACTCTGAATAGAAATACCTATGAACAGTGGGAAAGTTTGAATCTTCACAATATTAACAAAGCTGTAAAGGCTCCTTTTGAAATTTATATTGATCCTCCTTCAGGGCTTTCCCACAATCAGATCCTAAATGTTGCCAATAATATCTAGTAGATGAACACTGCTAATGCCCTTTGAGATGGCTTTAAGTGGAAATTAATTCTAATTAAAACAGATAACAAGCCAATAAAGGAACACAGCTATTTTCACACTATTGTTACCCCTTTTTCTATTCTGTTCCTATAATAAACATTGCCTATCTGCTAAATGATAGCAAATTGCACCCTGGAGATCGGCTTCCTATTTCATGGAAAGTGCTATCAAACCTGGTAATCTTCTGTGAGTGAACCATTTTGTTTATAGAGGGGTACCCTGCAAATGTTGCATTCCTGAAGGCAATTGCTCTTCTGTGGGATCTGAGTCACAGGGAGCTGCCTCTGTAGCTGGTTCCAGTCAGAGATTTTGGTGGGTTTGAGAGGCACAGAAAGCTCCTTTGCTGTTTCACTAGCATGTGTTTCTTCCCTGCCCTTAGCTGGGGGATGTAATATATGGCTTCAATTGTGGCTGTCTGCTGTTTACTGTCTGTACCTTTGCCTTAGAAAGCTGTAGTTAGGCAAAAAAACAAAAACCAAGATTTTTTTTTTTTTTCCCCAGGGTGATTGCTTTGTTCTGGATGTCCAGGGCGAGGTCATTCTAGGAGAGCTTCCCCTGTGCATGCTGGACTTAAGGAGACTTGTGGGCTTCAAGCTGGCAGCTAGCACTAGGGCTCAAAGCTGTACAGCTTTAATGTGTAGCTGAATACAGCAAATTATGTGGTTTTGGGGAATGCAACCTAAAGCAATCAGAAAGGGAAATCTAAGGATCTTGAATCTGGAATAGGGACTAGACCAGCCCTGAGAGGAATGACAAGGACATTATTTACCTGTGGTTCCAGAGATCAAGGAAAGGTGCTAGACTGACAGCAAACCTGAAGAAAGGATCTACACTTCTAGGAATCAGAGATAGAGGGAGATTTGCTTGTAAATCTTTAATGCTTTACCAGAGAGGTGACAGAAGCTTGAACCTGGGCACCTAATGCTGCACCTAAAATTTGTTAACTATTTCCTATATGAACATCTGGCTTACATCTTTGCACCTAGTCCTCACTGCAAGGATTAAACCTTTAGCTTGAAGGAGAATGTGTCTCTGAGCCAGTTACCAGCAAACTGTGAGTAACACTGCTTTACTCTGAAGCACTCCTACATCCCTTTGGCCAAAATATACCCACATCCAATTACTGTGTTTATTTTCAGAAGGATTCAATGTGTGGGCTCCTTACTGCTGAAATTTTCTTGGCCTTAATTCTTGGTCTCATGTGTTATGTAGCAGTCACTCAGAGCTGAGAAGGCTGACAGAGGTCAGTGAGTGAGGGTTGTAGAGTGTTGCTTCATACAGCAACAGTGTGTTGTTAAGACAGAATGAACGCAGTGAAGTTTTCTTTATAACAGTGTGTCTGCCAATGCACACACCATATTGCTTACACCTGTAAATGTTATTATTTCATCCATAACACTTTGTCACATTGCCTAGAAATCTTGATCAGGGAGCAGCACCACACAAAGCTGTTCCCAGAGAAGGTAGTTGAAGGAGAAGCCTGAAGCAGGAAATCAGACTCTGCTCACCGCTGAAATCCTCACTGCTTTAAAGTTTCTGGGGACATTTGAAGCCATGGACTGCCTTAGGCTGTGTACGAAACATTTGAGGGTTATCTGGAAGTTTCACTCTGTGCCTGCAGTGACAGCCACATAAACACGCACAGAGGAACTAATGAATTTAAACCACTGTCTTAATCTAAGCATAACTGCATTTTCATTGTAAAACTCTGAAGAACGCCCTGTTTTATTTTAAGTCAAGATAACCTAACCCTGGTTGGAGTGTCCATTTGAGGTGTAAGTGCTGGCAAAACCCATTTCATGTGTTTTGCACTGATCCAGGCTCCAGATCTGTTGTGTGAAAGCACCTTTTAAAGTTTGAGGGTTGGTACATATGACAGCATAGACAGAGCTAACAGATCCAGAGGCATCTCAAACCATGTACCATATTGGTCAGAAGTTCTTTCTTTATTCAAATACACTTTCAAACAACCTGCTTTTGACACAGAGAGAAATGCTGTATGAGTTATTGATTGTCTTTTTGTCACTATGCTGTTTCTATTACTGCTGTATTCAAAACCTGACTCTCTGTAGTTTAACTTGGTCATCATTGATACATTCAACAGACATGTGGGTAAGGTGTTTTGAAAGTGCTTAAGAAAGCTGTGAGTCAGGTTCTATTGATGCACAGGGAAGCTGGGTGAATGATTTCTGGGTGCTTACAAAAAGCCACTTAGTGGATATAAGAAAACTGATTTGTGTTCATAAAACTCCACTCTTTGCAGGCACAATGTAGAGCATTTTAATGGAGTCTACCTAGAACCTAAAATCAATATTTTATTTCTCTTAAAGAGAGACTTTGCTTTCTAAAAGGCACAAAGCATAGTGCCTAGACTAATGAAATAAGAGATTCTGCCTGATAAGGTCATGCCGTCCCTCGTCCACCAGAATCACAATGTGATACCACTCATTTGCTTTGCTTTGCACTTTGCGCAGGACTATCTTTCAATATGAACAAACCAATGCCTGATTTCCAGCCAACAATTCAGCACCTGTTTTAAACTTAAAGGTACACAATTTTGTGTATGAATTTGAGTACAAGTTCTTGTACTAACAATGGAGGATTAAACAGGATTGTTTCAAGGCCATCTGGGTGAGTTCACTTCTCAGATCTCCTGTGGTCCTCCAGAACAAGGGTGGTCTTGTTCTGCAGAAGATGGTAGGTAACTATATGTTTTGTATTCATGTGCAGAGGTGTATGTAGGTTTAGTTAAAATGAGGGATAGCAAAGAAAATGGGACAGATGCTTTGAATAGTATTGTGCACTGAAATACATGGAGGTATTTATGCAACTCTGTGGATGATGTATCATCTCTGTTTGCCAGCTGCACACAGAGCACACTTTCTCTTTTTTGCTATTTTGACTTTCCTAGGCATAGTAAATCTATATGTCTTAGAGTCTTCCACCTCTTTACTAGTGTTCTTTTCTTACCAGATACATTTTTCTTGAAATTATGATTGTGTCTATTTTCAAAATTTCTGTTCTCAGAAGGACTCAGATTGATGGTAGATATCTGTCCAATGGGATTGTTTAGAACTTATCATTATTTTCTTTACACCCAATAGTGATTTATTTACATTCTACCACTTTCTGTTCAAGATCTGTGGAAAATTGTAGAGGTACAGCCTGAAACTACCACACAATGACCTCTTGCAATTCATACCTATGGAGTATTGAACAGAATTAATGAAATAGGGGATTATAAAAAGTCCCTACATGTCTCATTAAGCTAAATATTCCTTTAATTTTTATAACTTCTTTGTTAGGAACATTACATTTAAAGTCCTGAAACAGAAGAATATGTTTAATGAAGACAATTGTATTGGGTCAGATGCATTTTTTTCTTTGATAATGACAATATTAGGTAAGAGGGATATATAGTGATATATATTTTTCAGGTATATATATTTTTGAGAATTGATTGACTGATATTCTTGGATGTAGAGTCAAGTATTAAATATTCAATAATCTCAAGTGGCTTTCTTCATTTTAACTAAGTAAACGTGTCAAATTACCAAATGACAGTTATCTGACATTCAGAACCTCATGAACTGCTCGTGTTATGAACTCTTTACCCATCTTTCTTCTAAGAGGAAATGTTGATAAAGACTGCTCAGTTATGTATGTGTGAGGTTTCCAAACTCTGTAAGTCAAATGTGTGTTTCTATGTGGTCACCTATCAATGTGGCTAGTGCATTTACTAGTGTGCATCAACAGTGCTGCTGCTTCTTTCTAAGCAGTTGCCTCAGGTCTGTGAAAATTATTTGGGTGTAGTTCTTTGTAGATTTTTCTGTCACCTGAAGAGTAGTTGGAGCTGTACCATGTAGGTGAGAAAGTACAGGTGCCTGTCTTCTAGTCTCTGTCTGGAAGAAGCTTTGTGGGTATGTCAGAAGTGTATTGGGGTGTTTGTTTTTTGTTTTTGTTTTTGTTTTTGTTTTTTTTCTCATAGGCATGACCAAGTGACATTTCTAGTCACTGCATTTTCTTCTTTCTTGTTTAGTGAAATCTGACTCGTACTGTTGCATCTGTTACAAATTCCCTAGGGATCCCACATAGTCAAGTGTTCATCCCTCTCCAGGGTAGTGTCAGTGAGCAGAAGACTCCTATGCAGCACCTTGTTGCAAAGAACTCTGAAGCCAACCTGAGCATCCTGACACATCTTGCCTGCCCTGAAAAGTACTACTAGATGATGTGAGAATGCTTCCCATTTGATAATGTCAAAAACACTGCTCTGCAAGCCAGTTTATGGCAAGTGTAAATGATGTAGTTACAACTGCCAAGATCACATGGGAGATGGTAGCACTCCTTTCCTCCACACAGCTAGTGGCTTCCATGCCTGGGGCAAGGAGATGGTGGGCTGCTGCATGTTTTGAAGGTATGCTCTTTATGCCTAAGCAGACTGGCCAGCCAAGCTCTGCCCACCTCTAGAAGGAGCAAAGAGCTGTCCTCTGAAAGGCGTCCAGCCAGCTAGCAGCAGGATCAAATGCTGCCCTCATGAGAGGTTGACCAAAGGGCTAGGTGTTAAACACACCTAGCTATATTAAAAGCACAACGAAAAGAAACTTCTGCTCTCTCTGTTCTTACACTGGGGAATATGACTTTGGTATGGACGGTACTCCTCCCCTTTCTGACAATGAGTAATATAAAAGATAAATGTTTTAATGGACATCTTTCCGGTACTCCTTCTGGCTGTATAGTAACAGTATTTCTTTAGAAAGTATGCATTTTACAATCAGATTTTAAAATAAGTATTTCTAAATACAACTGTAGCTTATAAAATTAATAAGAAAAGAAAGTACACTGAGGAAAGATAATGTATTCTGCACATACTCTGCTTCTTAATGCATCTTTCTAATGCACTTGTACTAATTCTCTGCTCATGACAGGGAGGTTGGAACTAGATGATCTTTGAGGTCCCTTCCACCCAAACTATTCTATGACTTTTCCTCCCGACAGAGACAAGATGCTACACCAGGTGATTTGCCATGTCCATTAAGAACATTAGAAAAATAGCATAGGGGATAGTTAAGTGATCCTCCATTATGCATTTCCTGTGGCTAAGAGAAACAGATCCATTCACCCTAAGCACTGCTTTTATACCTATTAAAGCTGCATTATTCGTTTGAATAAAATGTGAGTGGGGAAGCTTCATTGGCTTGGATTATGTAATTTAATGAAGAATAAAACATAAGTCAAATTATGCCAGTGAATAATAGTCTAAGGATTTTGAACAAATGTGGAACATTATTCTTCCTAATTTAAAGAAATGTGTGAAGCTTTTTGTTTCTGTAATGAAATTGCCATCAGGACAAACACATTAGAGGCAGAGGAAAAGAATTCATATTCAAAAAGCAGTAGCTGCCTGCATGCTATTAAGATAAGGAAACAATATGTTTCCGGCTCAGTGACCATACTCCCTTGTGATCCATTAAGCAAGTAGAACTTACAGGTCATTGCAGTCTACATGTAATTCCAGCAGAAAAACAAAATATGATGTCAAAACTGGGGAGCCACAGATGACCTCAGCCTAGCACAGAACAAATTCAAATGGGACCGACAGAGAGAATATTGCTTTAGACCTCAAGAATGTTTAATTGAAGTAAAGGTCTTTCTGAGAACATTTGGGATGACAGTCTGATTCATTAGCTACACTGTACAAGCATTGTGCTGTACTGCATGACAAATATTATCAAGCTCTCAGAACCAAAAAAAACAGTCTGAGTTAAAAAGACATATCTGAGCATCTGGGAATATGTGCTGAAGACTTAGGAATAAATGCTGGATTTGAAACTATACATAAGATACCTGTAAGGTGCACAAAACTTAGTGAAAAAGCAATGCAGGAAATAAGTATTTTCTGTAATGAGACTAGTTATCCAATGTAGCCTACTGGTATTAACCTCTGTGCTTTTTTTTTTTTAATAGAATTTTTCTCAGATTCACACAAAATAAGCTGGGAATCAGAAACTCCATCTCATTTTTTCCTCCCTATTTGAGGCAAGACTGGCTGTATCTAAGGTGTTATCCCTGGTCAGTTTCTTAAAACCTGTGGAAGAAGATGCTGCACATCCCTAAGCAGTCTACTCCAGTACTTACCTGCTTTTCCCATTAGAGGCTTTTCCACCTGCCTGAAGTACATCTCCATTATTACAATTACAGTCCATACTAATTGTCTTAGTCACAGTAGGCATGAAAAAAAGTTTATTCCCTTAATTTCTTTTTTTTTTATTTTATTTTTTTATTTTAATGCAAGTTTTTCAAGCTTGTCACATTTTAATGTTCCACATGTAGATATAAAAGGTTCTGACAATTCCTCATCTTTTTGATGTGCAACATTCACAATTGGAAACAGTAGCCATGGTGAGGGCGTATCACTGCTGACTAGAGCAGTGTGATTACTTCCTGTGATTCACTTTAAACAGTTCAGGTTTTATCTTTCAGTATTTCAGTTAAACTACTTGTGATTGGTTTGTAAACAATCATTACAAAGATTCGTATTTGTACTGGTGCTATATGCTGTTGATTGCTGTGTGTAAATGACTTTTGATTCCATTTCCTGCCTAGAACTAGTATTTCTTCTTCCTTTTTTCTTTTTCTGAAAGTTTCTCTCATTTGTGAAGATGTTTCATTCTCACCTTCTTCTGACAGTTAATATTACAGACTCTTACTACTTCTTGCCTATTTAACGCACAGTCTTTTGTTTTAAGATCATGAAACTCACAAAATATTTCTATAGTACTTAATTAATGCTTTAACTTTTGATGTGTTGAAAGGTTTTTTCCCAATAGCCTATTCATTTTGTGGAAAGTTACTCGTGAGTGTACTTCTGGAGGGAGTCCAGGAAATATGCTGTTGGACACGGCCAAAAGTCTGTTCGATTCTAGATGCTTGCTTTCACCTAATTACAGGATTTGTGGTCAAGTCACAGAAATTGAATTGCTTCAGCAGGATGTCTTTTTGGCAAACCCCTATTGACTATTACTTATAATTTTTGTATCTTCTAGGTGATAAGTAGAGCTTTTCAGGATTACTGTTTTAATATTTCTTTGAGAATTGAAGCTTTATTGATTTGATTGACTTTAAGTTGTATCTTATTGATTCGTCTGGTTTTGTTTCTGCTTTGTTTGGGATTTTGTTTGTTTGTTTGTTTTTCCTCCAGGAATGAAACATTACATGGTGTTATGATTACTGTCTCCCATACAGGCAGTTTTTGAAAGTTGTTCAGAACTGAAGAAACCACTGTTCCTCAGGTGCCCTCCTAAATTCCTGAATCTAAAGCTCTTTAGTCATGTCCTGCTTTCCTGTTGTATAGACTTGTCTGTCTTCAGTGAATTGAGAGTTAGAAACCTGCTACCATCATCAAAGCCTGTCTGTCTGATGATTGTGCTAGCACCTTTTACTTTTTTTTTCTTCTTCTTTCTAAAGGCTTCTTCCACTTCATCTTTCTATTTTAGAGGCCAGCAATAGACCATATCTGACAGCAACACTGCTGTTTCTTTCCCTTCTCTCACTGTGCAGAGGTCTAATGAGTCTAACCATGCTTGTAGTTTAGACTCAGGGAAAGCGTGTATGTCCTTGGTATACACAGTTCTATCCCTTCCTTAATAGGAGGCATCATTCTTCATCAGTATTCATGTCACAGAAATGATTAAATGAGTTACAGCTTTGGTGCAGCAAATAATGTTTATTACATATACACATTTTTGTTTTGTCTTGTTTCCTTGCCATAGTTCTTTTTTTTTCAGTGTAGATGCATTTAAAATACTCATTGGACTGATGACCTGTTTGCTTCCCTTATCCTACTTCATCATTTTTTCAGGATTTTAGATAAAACCCTAGATAGGCTACCTACCTCTAAATTTGAGATAACCTACCATCAGTACTTGTTCTCTCTCTCCTTGTCTGGTGAGAAAATCTAGGTCTGAGATCTTTTTGTCTCCCTTCTGTGTGAGAAAGACTTAATTCCTGCTGAATAGTTTTCTTCATGGGACATTGGTGTATGATGAAGGAAAAAAAAACCCTAATCTTCCCAAGCAGCCACTACATCTACAGCTGTGTTTTCATGATTCTGTCCCTATGTAACTACTGTTCTGGGTCAGAGGAATGGAGGCTCATTGCCACACTGATATCCTTGACTCTCTTTCCTTCACACTCAGAGCCTGTTTTCACCTCTGGTCAGGTGCCATCCGTGCCACAATGTGGCAGTCATAGTGAGCCTTTCTGAGCCTTGGTAGTTCTTCATATTGTCATGGCTATGAGATCCTGCTGGGGAATACCTTGATGCATCCATCCATTTAAAAGGAGACTGGACCATCCTTTTAAAAGGAGACTGGACAAATATTCTTTTACTTCCACTTTGCACATTTCCTTCTTGTCCATCATTGTAAGTCATCCTTTCTTGATGGTGTGGCTGGATGGGAAGCAAGTGATCTGCTGAATAGCAGGTTCATTTTTCTGATACTGCTGCATCTTTTCCTATCTAATTCGTTTCCACTCCACTAGAGATTTGTGTGTTTATTATGTTGATAAGCTCCTGGTCTTCCTTGAAACTCATTCAGTCATCCACGCTCTCCCACCTGGTAAGTCTGACAGGAGGTATCTCTCATACCAGGTGGTCTTCCTGACATTTTTCTTTGGCAGGAAAGTGGAAGACACGTTGTGCAGAAACCTGGTCCAAGATCCAGTCTGAAGATTTTTTCACTTTGTAAGACAGAAGGCATTTTAGCAGTGCAGCAATTCCTAGCCCATCTCCTTCTTTCTCCTGAAGTCTGCAAACTTGAATGATCGCTTCAAACACTATTGTTGTGCCATCAGTGCATGGAAGAATTTAAATATATGTCCTTGCAACTACTGAAGAGTTGAGCATGACCTAGATTGCCATTCAGATGGAAATACATAACATCATGACACATTATGGTCAAAAACTATGTAATTATGTAATATGTGGGGCTGGAGGGCAGAATCTTTTTTCCCTCAGGAAACTATGAATTAAAAACTATTGACATGGTTAAATTATCTTTTAGACCAAATAAAGTGGGAAACGTTGATTTAGAAAGCAGTCTAAAAGCATAGGATTTAATTTCTGGAAATATGTAATATTCAAATGATGACAACAACTAACAAATGTTGTCCCTGCCCTTAGCAGGGCAGTTGAAGCTAGATGATCTTTAAGGTCCTTTCTAAGAAACCCATTCTATAATTCTATGTTTAATAACTGCAAGGAATAGACATTAGCCATTACTGATTATCCACTAGAAAACTGACCTTCCTTATCAGTTATAACTTCATGGCATAAGAGTTAACATCTTTCTACAGAGAATATCATGACTGTGTTTTGTTTTCAGATTGTAAAAAGCCTTACTGAGTTAATTTATATTAAAGTGTCTCTAAAGAGAATGCCCACAAACAAATGTGATTTATCTGAATGTTGTTTTCTGAAAGGTATATTATCCATAATTTTAAATAACACAGACAATAAAATTTCACATTGGACAGCTGATAAATGCTTCTTTATTACAACAGTAGAGATTACCACATTAAAGTAATCAAAGTAAATTGTGGGTTTGAGATCAAAACAAAGAAAACTAAATGTAACAGAACCTATGGTCTGGGCATATTCAACTCCTCATTGTAAAATAAGAGCATAATATGTACAGTAGGTCTGGTTACAATTTTTTTTTAATGTAGTAATTGATCTAACACAGAATATAGCCAAGGGAAATACATAGTAGTATTAACTTGCTATAACTTTCACATTAGCTTGCTATAACTGATGTTGCAATGTAAAAAAAATAAGCACTGATCTTATAGCATGCAGAATATATATTTTATTATTAGAAATGAAGATCGCTGCAGTAATAACTTAAAACAAGGTAGCATATGCTTGAAAACCTCTGTGATCTGTCATGCTTTCACTGGTCAAAGATAAGGGCTGTGGTTAGCAGACACATCAAAGTACAAATTACTGCAGCCACTTACTGTAGTGGTTTTTGAATAATTACTACCACCACCGGGATACAGGTCCAAACAATTATAATTTTGAGCCCCTCAGACAGATGTTATGTTGCTAAGTATGTCTTAGAAATCAAAGAGTCGGGCTCAAAAGTGTACTTATGACTGTGAGACATAAAAACAAGATAGGAATATGAATCAGTGAATTAGTGGTTAGAGCTCTGAGATGGTAAGGTTGACTTTTGCACACAGGTCGATCTCCTATAGTTATTACTATTTCTTATTTCTCATCCACTGATAATGTAAAATACATCCTAGGGAAGAGATCAGGGCTCCTTCCTGTTCCCTCTCCCTGGTATCCTCACCACTTTTTTTCAACCAAAAGTTCTCCAGGAGAGGATCTGCGGTCATAGAATGGTATGGGTTGGAAGGAACCTTAAAGATAATGAAATTCTAACCACACTGCCATGGTCAGAGACATCTTCCACTAGACCAGATTGCTCAAAGCCTCACCCAAAATGTCCTTGAACACTTCCAGGGTTGGGGCACAGACTGTGGTAACTTATTGGGGCTCACAGCAGGCTACCAAGAGTTCTCACCCCTCCTCATTCATGGTTCTCAACAAGATTCTTCCCATAAAAAACCTGTGTGCTTCCACTCCAGAAGAGACAGGTAGCTAGAAGTTAGGTATCACAAAATGTGCCTGAATCCTGAGTCTAATAGGAAAGGAAACATAACAGCACAGCTGCTGTCTGAGCACTGCAGGTAGTTGGGAAGCATTGATTTGTTTTAAGGCAACATCATTTGTTTAAAGGCAACATCTCAATTTTACAAGTAGTGTTAATCAGGAAATCGTTAGGGGAAAGGCCTGAATTGCTATTAAAAATCACTGAAGGATAAGCAATTGAATTTGGTTTACTGAATCAATAAAAAGACTTCTAATTAACACAGGCCCTCACAATGGGTACAAGTTGTGGTAAATACTCTGAGTCTTCCAAAACACAGAGGCATGCAAGGATTTTTCTCAGCTATCATGAAGAAGAGCAAAGGAAGCAAGCAGTAACATACCCAAGTGACCAAGAACAATATAGGATTTCAGTTGAATATGGAATTTGTTTTCAAAACTGATCCTGAAAATTTCTTTTTCAGCTACTACTGGACACTGCAGTTACATAGGTAAGATGGGCACGTTGACTTCAATGATCAGACCAGACTGGCACACTCTTTAAACAACCACCAGCAGGTCTATTTCTGGCCCCTTGTCGTAACACCTTTGCTGACAGTCCTGGGGGGTCAGGTGCCCAGATCCCATGCCTCATTCTGCTCTGGAGCTGGAGAGAGAGGGCTCTCTGGCATGGCCCACCAGTTCACCACTCTCAGAGATGTTGCCAGAGCCTACTCTGTTGCACACATGCATAGTAGGATGGACATGCACATGTAATTGAGTGATATTGCCACCTGGGGAGGGAAAGGTGACCTTGCTTTAAGAGACAGGTATGAATTTCTATCCTTACAATTTGGACAGTCATTCAAGAAATAAACAGCTCCAAAATTCAGTCCCCACTCCCACAGTATTACATGTCTCACCTGGTGACTTTTTCAGTGCTGACAGTTGGAGGAAGGGTAGAGGAATATAGCATCCATCTTCTGCTAAAGCTGGATGACAAAAGAGACAGACAATAGTGTCTAGTTTCCATTTTAGTGCATAGATTATTAGCTTCCTAAGTTCTAAATTCTCAATGATTCCAACTAAACAATTTGATAATTCTATGAATAGAGACCTTATGTCCCAGTTTAGCATTCCATACCAAACACTGAAAGAGTAATTCAGGAACATTTGTCAGAAAATAATTCTAAATCTCTAAGAGGATTTCTGACTGAAAATTTTGTTGCCACAAACCCCCAAACTCATCTCTTTCTGATAAACATTTCTGTATATTTGTTGCATTCTTAGTGGTATTTTATTGTCTAAGAAGTCTGGGGAGATTCTATTGCACTAACAAGTAATTCTTTGATATTCTGTCCTAAGATGTGTCTCTCTTGTTGGTGTCTAAGCAGTAAATAATAACAAAATCCAGGCATTATCTGATAACCTATTGCCAGAGCAGAAGAGTCTGGAAATCTGGATGATATTCACTAGGCTGCCACGTGACCTTCAAAAGATGTTGGAAGTCTTGCATGTATAACTTTTCCTGTGTAAAAGAGGAACAACTCTGTTTTGACATGATTTCAGAAAGCTGCAGGACTGTCATTTTCAAGGGCTTTTCTTTTCATATTGTTGTCTGTTGAAGGCAAAGAGTCCTGACAAACCTTTGCTAGCACCAGATCTGAGAGAGGAGAAATCTTGCTGCCTCTCCAGGGTTTCCTGTGTTCTGCAAGACACAATGAGATGATGCCTTGTGAAGCATATTACTGACCTGGCTCTCAAGCGAAATCTGTTTCATATCAGTGAACTTCCATTCCTTTCTGTAATACAAGGAAAACCTTCATATTTCAGAGACACATTATGTAGGTAAGTTTAATAAAGCTAGTGAGGTTTTTATATATGTATGTCTTTAGCTTGAGAGACTATAACTGTCAAAATTAATGAATGGAATGGCATAGAGTGGAGTGAGAGCACGAGATGAGTGACAGAGCTACAGAGAAATGTAATTTAACAAAATAGATGGAGGTACAGACCAACCTGCTCAGCTCAGGGAGCTGCTGCCAGCTTGCTTACCTCATGCTGAGCACTGTTTATTGCTTAATCAGTGAAGATATAACTCCACAGGCTGTGTTTGCAGAGCTGAGAGAAGAAATATTGAAAAAATATTTCTATGGCTTCTTTCCAAAACTCAATTTTGACTCCTTTTTAATACTGTCATATGTGAATTTTATGTGTCAGATCAACAATAGAGCACTCTTATGCAAGCTCAGTGTATTCCTCAACAGGCTGACAAACTGATAAGAGAAATTGCGAAAGAGAGTAGAAACAGGCAATCAGTCATAGGAGTGGCTGAGCTGCAATTTTCATCAGCAAATAGGCAATGCAACACTAATGGTCCCCTTTAGCACATTCCAAGCAGGGCATTTTAAAGTGTGATCCCAGGGACAGTTTTAGGAGTATGGTTGTACCAGCCAAGTCTCATGCTCTGAGCAGACAGCCAACACTACTGTCTTCCATTAGGCTTGCCCTTCTTACATTTGAGGTAAAAAGCTGTACACTTTGTTCCATCTCTGAAACCCTGTATAACATTTCACTGCCTCAGCAGTGGAGTGCAAGGCACAAAGGTTAACAGGAGAAATATCAGAAAGCTCTCTAACAGCAACCTAGCATGGAAGAGTCTCCTTACGTTCTCACTCACGGGGCGGGGGGGGGGAGGAAGGGATCCATCAGTCATGGGATATAAAAGAACAACAATAACTTTCTATAATATCAATTTTAAACTTAAATCAGCTACAGGATTTCATTTTAAAATTACTTTAACAGGCATATTAAAGTTGTAAACCCACTAACCACAAGGAAAAAACAAACTACAAGTGGTTAAGATGAATAGAAAACCCCAAAATTTTCTCTTCACCATTTCAACAAGGCCTTCATCTGGAATCACATGCAAAAGATCTTTTGCATTCACAAGTTACCTATGTTTTAAATAGGCACACAAATTCCAGTGGTCTAAGTTTCAGAGGGCATGTTTCTTTTTGGAGAGAAAGGAGACCTTTAAATTATTTCCTTAATCTGATGTCTTATAGATAATTTATTATGATGTTATATACAGATATTAATATCCTTATTGACAAGACAGTGAGCAGTTTTTAACCAAGATATTGAAAGGTCTTTGATATTCATGCAACAGCAGTTTTGCAAAACCAAGAAACTGATCTGTTCAAAAACATATAGCTTGTGGGGAACCTGTGCAGTGCCCTTCCTTGCTCCAAGCCCTTCCACATTACCTTCTGATGCAGACAGACACCATTTGACGTTGAAAGAAGCTAATTGTACATGATGATCTCTTAATTTGTCTCTGAGAGCTTTGTCACATATGATATAAAATGAGAAAACGGACACACATGATTCAGTCAATGGTTCTCCTAACTTGTCTTTCCTTCTATGATAATCACCTTCTTTCTACCAATGCATTCTAACAGGAAACAGAAAGGGCCCTAACATGGCAGTAAATCAGTCTAAGTTGGATGGTGGCTGTAGTCTCTTTTTCTCAGCAGCCAGTTTGTAAATTTTAATGAATTTTCATCTACATACACCAGAATTATTTTACTCACAAAGTTACCTTTTAAAATTGTCTCCTCCATCGGTGCTTTAAAATTTTGATAGCAATTACTGCATTGCTTTGTAAGGTAGAGTCATATTATATCTGTTTCTCTCAAATTTCATATGCTCTGCTTTAAAAAAAAAAAATTTGCTTTAAATCCTTTTTCTGTATATTAGTTCCACTGAAAGATGTTCACTTCTACCTTGCTTTGATGACTTTTTATTTCTTTTGATAAGTTTCTTTTTAATTTTGCAGAGCTAAACAAGATAAGATATTGTCACCAACTCGAACTTCAGCCATTTAACACGTTTCTGGTATAACCACATTCATTCACTGTATACTTTTAAACAAATTTCTACTGTTGTTTATTGAGTAAGTAAGTATATTTTACAAGATTAGATTGGATCATTACAGAGCCTCAAATGAATGGAAAACTGTGTAGACTCCATGGAGCTTTGAAGTCACTAATATTAATTTTTATTGAATAAGGCAATATCTTTTTTTTCCTTAACCTATTTTTTTTTCCTTTTCTGCAAAGAAAAGAAGTTTGCTCTTTAAGTGACTGTACTCTTTGAACTGATACATTTTGATGTTGTTCTGTGTTGTTGTGGGGTTTTTTTGTTTTGTTTTGTTTTTTTTTGTTTGTTTGGGTTGGTTTTTTTGTTGTTTTGTCTTTTTTTTCCCATTTGAGCCATTTTCACAGGAATATGTGACTCACAATTTGGGTAAATATTAGGGATTCATTTTGTTTTCATGTAAATGTGATATTAAAAGGTGGAGATAATTGTCATTCACTACTCACTCAGAGGGCTTGGGCAGAGTATTTGTTACCTTTTGTTCTTTCTAGGTTAAATTACTGTTCACACGGTGTTTTGTAACATTTATGGCATGCTGGTAATCATATTGCAATTGATTCCATTAAATGCATGATACTGTCAGCTTCATTTTTTCCTCTGATATAATCATTAGATGAATTTTTCATGGAAGTCACTGTTTTTTTCGTTTGAAATGAAAAGTTATTAATATCAAAGCCCTTGTAAGCTGGCTGAATGTGTCTAAAATTATAGATACCATCTTCAACTGTTGAACAGTGGAACTGAATCAAATAATGCTTCAGGCTCTGGAAGTATCTGGAAGCTTTGTTTGCAGACTCCTGTTTTTCTGTATCTTTTTGACAGCTAGGAGCTGGAGGTAGGCTATATTTTCTCTTACAAATTTGATCTTGAACCATTATAAAACAATTCATGCAAAAATGGAAGTTGCTCTCTAAGTAACTTGTGTCAGATATTTGTAAACTACATTGCACACAGAATCTGAGCATGTTCACACAAAGTGTCCAGAGTTTGAATAAATATCCCAGATGTAAATATTTGCCTCATCAGAAACCTGATCTTTAAGGTTGGCTATTACTAATCCAACTTCTTTGTTGTCTTTTTTATATTCCCACTTTTTAAGACACATTCTTATTGCACCTCCTCTATTCAGTTATCTCTGGAAAACAAATCCAGTTCTAAGGAAATCCTTTTTCTTAAGTGAATGTTCAAGTCTTCCCATCATTGTCAGTGAGTACAGTCAAGTATAATCTAGTACTGATTTAAACAATGCGACGAGCATAGGTAAACTCACAGTTTCTAGGGATCTGCCAGTCATTGCTGCCTTAACACAAAGAATCTGTTCTCTCTTTCCCTTACAGTGTCCCTTTTCCTCATGTATATTGTTTTTCAGCTCTTTATACATTTAAAGGCCAAAACTGTGCCTTGACACAATTCATGCAGTCCTGGGCATTGCAGTATGCAGATAGCTTGCCACTGGTATTTGGCTCACTCACCAGGGAGCGTTCAGCGGCGAGGCAATATTGTTGACTGACACCGGGTCTCTGCCAAAGAGCACAGAACCACAGCAAGCAGAGGCAACCAATCCTGAAATAAGACTACACCAATGTGTAAAAATCCATCTTTACATCTCAGAAACAGAAGGGAGGTCAGAGTCATCTATATTTATAAATTCTATTTGCTTTCAGTGGTATGAAAGCTGCAAGCTCAAATATTTTCTGAAATCCCCATGGTCAATTGGAAAGAAAATAAAAACGCCAAACCAGGAATTGAGCAGAATTTAAGGGCTGTGTGTGTTGGATTTTCATTTGGAACAAGGCTGGGCATACGATCAGACAGCTGGTGGGAATTATTGATGCCTCCTGACCTGTCCAGTAGATCTGTGAAGCATATGAAGTGAGATGGGAGGGCATGCATGGGGGCATGAGAATGCTCCCACACAGCACACAGGGCAGTGACTGCAGATTGCATTACTTAGGCAGTTTTTATACACAAATGTTTGTACTTTGCAAACGAGATGTGTTTTCAACTCAATGAGAATTTTATTTTGTTTTGCTTTTTAATGAAAAATCTTACAATTTCTAGACAAAATGAGGCAGCCGCCTTACATGCATTTTGCTCTTTAAACAAGTGTGGTGTCTCATCAAGAGTCAATATTGTAACATTTTAATGTTAATGTGCTAGCAGGGGTGCAATGACCACTTTTTAAGCCTTCTCCACTGATCTCAACAGTAACCTCTTTCTAAATTTTTGCTTAAAGGTTTTCTGTTTAACTGAAATTGATTAAAATTAAAGTTAATTAGTCTACTCCCCCCCATATATCTTTAGAATGTCTTTTAAGCATAGTATTATAATGACTAAATTCTAGTCCATCTGATTTTCACGAAACATGTATCTGCTATCAAGTGTCATGATATTTGAACCAACTTTGTACCATATGTGGTAACCCTAGAGAAGAGAAAAGGATGTCTCAAAAGAGTAAGCTAATAATGAATATATGAGAAACAATTATATTTCAGGGAAACAGTTACTACTTTGCAAGTTTGATGTCATAAGTGTATGCCTTTCTTTAAAAGAATAGTAACATTCTGTGGCTTTATAAAATGTGCTCGGTAAGAAGAACTTGTGCAGAATCAGTGAAGAGGATCTATGGTCTAAATGTGCTATAATTCACTAATTGTTTAGGTCCAAATGCTTGAGATTTCTATTTCCTGCTATATATCAACATAAGACAGAGATGGAAGAAGACATAAGTAGAAGCAAAGAGGAACAGAAAAATCAAGAGGAAGGAAAATGCTGTAGTTTCTGAAGCGATCAAAAACTAGTGTTACAAGGAAAATAAGAGCAATATTATTTTTATGATATGTTTCACATACCATAGTTTTTAAAAATCAAGAAGCAAAGAAAAAGTATTAGATAGAATGTTCTCATACAATAAGTCTATTCTAATGGACATAGATTATAATAAATGAATGAGCTTACAAGCAGCAAAATTAGTTTTATCAGATTTTTAAATAGCCCAGAACCTAGCAAACATTATTTGATGACTGGTGACCTGGAAATGCTCTGGTCTGCTTTATCTGCATTGGTTCAGTGACACGGTAATGAAAATTCCTAATGTAGCTTCTGTATATTGCTCACCTTTGTGCTCCTGGGTCAGCAATACACTACTGCATTTTACAGCAATGTATAAAAGAACACTCAGATCCTCAAGTGTATCTGGTTTCTATATAAGAACACTTGTGTAAAACCAAAGCAGGTCTGTGAGGTGTCTTTTTCCTTCCCCCCCCCCCCCGCCTTCCCGAGTTCATTTTTAAAACCTGACAAGCATGGGAAGATAAAGAGTAATTTTTTTTAGAGATTGAAACCATATGCAAAAACAAATTTGCACAGAATTAACATTCTGACAATCAAGAAATGAGAAGAAAAATAAATTGATCACAAGCATAAAAAGCAATTTTTTTCAATGTAATGACACTAGGAAAAAAAAATAAAAAAAGAAAAATGTAGGTCATTCCAAAGACTGAGAACTCACATTCTTAAAAATAACTGGATTGTTTATTTGAGATGCCAACTTGACTGACGATCTGTACAAAATCTTGTAAAAAAATTTTCATTAAACCTTTTATTATCAATTCAATCTTTCTTTGGAATGGTATATTGATCTCATTCTTCTTTTGTAAATTGAATTGTTGTTAGATGAATGTTTTGAGATAAAAATATTTATTGTTTTATTTTAAAGAGTTATATTTTAAAGTGGAATTATCCATTCAAAATCACTTTATTTTTTTGTCTGTTCTGTTATTTTTTTCCCCTGTTTTCTCATGACAGTACAGAAGAGTGCATCAATCAGCAGTAAGTCAAAATAATATAAAAATATTGCCTTCAGGCAATATTTGTAAATATATAGCCAAAATCATTAAAAAAATCAGAAAAAAACCCTATTATGCCATAGTATAGTATTGCATATATAACAGTATTTTGAGTTATATTGCTGCTGGTAAAATATGTCACAATATAATGAATTTAATGTGACAGGAGGTTTTGTGTCGTACAGTAATAATGCTTACATGGCATGAAATGGTTGCTATTGTGTGGAAAAGCAATGTTGACCAATCCCCAGCGGGATTAGATGTTTTTAAATTTGCCTCATGCCATCACAGCCTTACAGTGAATTGGGCCATATCTTTTAATTCTTCCGTGTCCCTCAACTTGTCCTTTTGTAAATTGTTGCTTTTTGTAAGACTTGATAACTCTGAAAATAATCTCCAGATAAATTCTGAGTGTTTCCAAAGGTACATCTGGCAAGTCCATTGCCTTAACTATTTCCCAGTAGTCACATCTGCAGTAAAAGTGATGACTAAAGACAGCCTGTGAGTAAAATCTCTCAATATGAATTTGAGTGAGTAGCAGTGGTTTATAGGAGAGGTGTGATATCATTTTGAGAAACACAAAGCAAGTAATTACTATACACTGTCAGGAAACTGGCAAAAAGTCTGTGGACATAGGTGTGGGATTACAAAAGAAAGTAGCATAAGGATAAGGTGGCTTATCCCACTTCAGAAATAAACACAATACTGGGACTGGTACTTGTTTAATATCTTCCTTAGTGGCCTAGAGTGATCAATATGCAGGGAATGAAGAAATAGGCCAACAGGAACCTCAGGAATATCCTGCAGCTGGGTAGGAATAACCCTGCACACCACAGTAGGCTGGAAACCACACTTTCTGTGTTTAATTTCTATTAGAACAATGTGAAACTTTCTAATTTATAGCATTACAAAGTCCATGTTTCAGAGAGCATTAAGGTCCTAAAACTGAAGAAAGGAGGAATTTTTTTTTATGAACTCCTGTGGGTCTGAGCAGTTTTTGGCATGAGACTAGAGTAATTACTGTGCTTACATGGACTGTACTTTATCTGCATATGCTGAAGAATTAAACAAACTGAGACTAAATAATTAGGACACTCAAACTAAAATTAATCATAACATTGTTTGCCTTTTATCTTCAAAACAATTAATTAACCACCAGACTTTACTATGATTAATTGACACATATTAAAGACAATCATCAGAATAAAGATCATAATCAAAACCCACTACACTTATTTGTAGTGTTGCATTGAAAATAGACCCTTTCTTCTGATAAAATGTTTCAGTCATTATTTGAACATACAATAAGCAGAGAAATCCCAAATACTGATGCAAGATGCTTAATTCATGTTGGTTTTGTAAGATTGATGTTCCTACTGAGACAGTATCAGCTTAATATGGCTCAAATTCATGTGGGTTTTATTCAGAGAACACTTCAGTCCTTGGCTGAGCTCTGTAACTGGGTGACAGCTCAGGTAGACCACAGATGAGCATTTCCTAGGGCTAGATACAGTAATGCCAGTATAATCAAAGAAGGGACTTTGACATGATCTCTTGTATTATCAATAAGTGATCTTACACCTGGGTGTGTTTGAGCAAGAATGAAGCTTTTCCAGTTAAAATACCAGTGGAGTACTTAAAAAAACCAAACCAAACCAACAACAACAACAAAACCCACACACACACACAAAATCCCCAAAGCAAACAATCAAAAAAAGAAACCAAACAAATCATTTCTCAGAACTTAAAGAGAAGTGGAAAAAATAACTGGGAACTAGTGGTCTTCCAAACAAGAGTATTTCAATCCACAGCAGTGGCACAGCATCTTTTCTTCCTTCTTTGTCTCAGAGAAATGAGGTCTTACAGTCATACAAACAATTTGGGGTTAAGTTCATCATTACTATCTATTGCATGGTCTCATGGCCATATTATTTAAAGAGCTATCAACTAGCATCAACATGGGATACATGCTCCATTGTGATGTACATACTGCAACCAGCATGCATTGGACAGTCCTGCTGAAGCTGATGCTGAAGCTCCACATATATTTCATTGATGACAAAAGTTTTTAAATTCCTGTGGCTGAAGTAACTTCTTGTTTTGCACAATTTAATTTAACAATTTATCATGACAGAGTGATTTAGCTCAACTGTGAGGGACAGATCCACTTAATAAGAACAGCACAGCCTCAGGAGTTACAGATCCTGTCTCTCAGGTTAATAAGAAGCTGGGTCACTGCCAAGTCCCCACCAAATTGCAACTGCAATGGGTTGGATTAAACAAACAAGCTTACAAAGAGCAAAACCAAGCAAAAACTTCTTTTGTAGTGGAGTTTGTGTTAATAGGTCCTTGAAAGCCCACACTGAACATTTAGTTATTTAGATACAAAATAAGAAACTTAATCTGTGTAAATTAACATGAAATGTCATGGGTTTTTTGATTTTGCAATGTAGAAAAATAGCTCTCTAGATTTTTCACCTCTCATTCACTCAGCAATTCTCAGAGATCATACTGCCTTGCACAAAATTATCTTAGAGGTGACCTTGCAAGTGCATTAAATCAAAAGCTAAAATCTATCTGACATAATTTGAAATGGTTTTTTGAAGACAAAGAGTATCATTTCCTTTCTCTTTCCAAAACAAGGTAAAAGCTGACCTTGACAATTGCAGCCCACAGAAAACACTTCTGAAATTAAGAGTAGCAGGAATCAATGCAGTACAAAGATATGAAATGTAGAAAGACATGCCTTTCTCCACACTACAATTTGCATCATACTGTTCTTTAGTTTCTTCAAATCAATCATGACCTATAGTATAGCAAGTGGATAGAACTACTGACTGTCTCTTCACCTTGTAGCAATGTCTGTGAAAAGAGGTCTAAAAAGAAAAAAAAAAGAACAGGGGACACAGAGGCAGGTTTGCAAGTCCTGATAGCTGAAAATTAAACAGTCATAGGTGATTAATTAATCTTTTTTAAAGTGATTTGGGGAATTAAAAGAAAGGCCTTATAAAAGATAAGAGAAAGCATTCTATTCTGTTTCTGGGTTTAGATTTATTTTTATTATTCTGTCCTTTTAGACTGGCAGACATTTGTACTTTTAAAGGCAGTAAAGAGTTTCAAAATATGTAATTCTACCAAAATATATGCAGAGTAATTATTGTGTTCATGCTCATCTGTGGATGTGAGACAAAAAGCACTAGGAGCTTTTACTGACTCATGAATTCTCACTGCATGACCATAAGACATTACTTGATAAAGATTTCACAGTATCACAGTATATCAGAGGTTGGAAGGGACCTCAAGAGATCATTGGGTCCAACCCCCCTGCCAAAGCAGGATCACTCAGGGTAGTCTGCACAGGAATGCATCCAGGTGGGTTTTGAAAGTCTCCAGAGAAGGAGACTCCACAACCCCCCTGGGAAGCCTGTTCCAGTGCTCTGTCACCCTCACTGTAAAGAAGTTTCTCCTCATGTTGAGGTGAAATCTTCTATGTTCAGGTTTGAACCCATTGTTCCTTGTCTTATTACTGTGAACCACCGAAAAGAGCCTGGCCCGATCCACTTGACACCCAGCCCTCACATATTTATAGACATTTACAGGTCCCCTCTCAGTCTTCTCAAGACTAAACAGCCCCAGGGATCTCAGTCTCTCTTCATAGGGGAGATGCTCAAGTCCCCTAATGATCCTTGTGGCTCTCCATTGGATTCTCTCCAGAAGTTCTCTGTCTTTCTTGAACTATGGAGCCCAAAACTGGACACAGTATTCCAGGTGTGGTCTCACCAGGGCAGAGCAGAGGGGGAGAAGAACTTCCCTAGACCTGCTGGACAAACCTTTTTTGATGCATCCCAGGATACCATTTGCTCTCTTGGCCACAAGAGCACGTTGTTGTTCCATGGAGAACTTGCTGTCCACCAGCACTCCAAGGTTTTTGTCCATGGAGCTGCTTTCCAGCAGGGCAGCCCCTAACCTGTACTGGTGCCTGCTGTTATTCCTCCCCAGATGCAGGACCCTGCACTCGTTCTTGTTGAACTTCATGAGGTTTGCCTGCACCCAGCTGTCCAGCCTGTCCAGATCTCATTGGATGGCTGCATGGCCTGACAGGTGTCAGTCACCCCCCCCCACCCCCCACCCCCCCCAGTTTTATATCATCAGTGAACTTGCTGAGGGTCATTGATAAAGATCTTGAACAAAATTGGACCCAGTACCGATCCCTGGTGGACACCACTTGCCACAGGCCTCCAAGTTGACTCTGTGCCACTGATGTGCCCTCTGAACTCTGTTGTGGAGCCAGTTTTCAATCCACCTCACTGACCAGCCATCCATGCCACATGTCATGAGCTTTTCTATGAGGATGTTATGGGAGACAGTATCAAAAGCTTTGCTGAAGTCAAGATACATAGAATCATAGAATCATAGAATCAAGAAGGCTGGAAGAGACCTCAAAGATCATCGAGTCCAACATCCACTGCTCTTCCCTCATCTACCCATGTGGTCATAAATTCATAGAAGGCTATCAGATTAGTTAGACAGGATCTCCCCTTGGTAAATCCATGTTGGCTACTCCTGATAACCTTCTTGTCTTCCATGTGGTTAGAGATGATATTTCCTGGAGGCTGTAATTCAAAAATAGTGGAACTAGATTTTCTCAGATACAAAATTACTTCATAGACTTTTCAGAGGATTTGGTTTATTTTTTTTTCCTGCTTTACCTGCTGCTGAGAGACAATCCTTGAAGTGAAGTGGGCGGGTAGAATAGAATGTGCATTCAAAGAGATACAACTGAAGTGTTACTGTGATATCTGTCTCATTATCATCTTTACTTTTGAAGCATCTGAGGACTGATCTATGTTCTAGATGGAGCATCTCAGTGCTAAATTAAATGGGGTTTCAGTAAACATCATAACAGTATCAATATCTGTATCAATACTCATAGTGAAGGCAATCATCTCACAAGCAACAGCCGATAGTTTTGTTTTTGCTGGGAGCCTGCCGCTGTCCTGCATTCAAATGAAAGCAACTAACTGTTTGTATGCATTCAGTTTGCCAGCTGATTCATAGCACTGATGATAATGAAACCTGCCTTGTAAAAATAATTTCAGCTGTCACCCCACTCTTCCTATAAAGCTCATGCAGTTTATGTCATGACACAAACGTGATGACCACAGGTACTACGAAGTTAACCAAATTATGCAAACCCCCCCCACAATTTTAAGCAGACAAGTTACACCCTTAGGCTGTACTTGGTGTACTTACATATTACTTAATCAGATGAATCACAGGAAACATCCAATTGGAAGAGACCTCAAAGATCATCCAGTCCAACCTTCAACCCAGAACTGAAGGGTCAATATCAAACCATGTCCCTAAGCTCCAAGTCCACACAGTGCTTAAATGCCTCCAGGGGTGATGCCTCCACCACTGCCCTGGGCAGACCATTCCAACATTTGATAACCCTCTCTGTGAAGAAGCACTTCCTAGCATCCAGCCTGAACCTCCCCTGGTGCAGCTTGAAACTATTTCCTCTAGTACTGTTGCTTGCCACCAAGCAGAAGAGGCTGCCCCCTCATTGCTCCAACATCCCTTAAGGTAGTTGTGGCGAGTGAGGCGGTCTCCCCTCAGCCTCCTCTTCTCTAGACTGAACAACCCCAGCTCCCTCAGATGCTCCTATTAGGCCATGTGCTCCAGGCCTTTTGGAGCCTTTTTGCCCTTCTCTGAACAGGATCCAGAACCTTAATGTCCTTCCTGTAGTGAGGGACCCAGAACTGAAAACAATACTCGAGGTGTGGCGTCCCCAGTGCTGAGTACAGGGGAATGATCACCTTACTGTTCCTACTGGCCACAGCATTTCTGAGACAAGCTAGGACGCTATTGGCTTTCTTGGCCACCTGGACACACTGCTGACATATTTAATCGACTGTCAAACAGAACTCTCAGGTCCCTCTCAGAGTTGCAACTTTCCAACCCCACATCCCCAAGTCTGTAGCTTGTCATGGGGTTGTTTGACCCAGGTGGAGGACCTGGCACTTGACTTTGTTAAATGTCATACAATTAGCTCTTTCATTGACTTCTATCACTTTTCTTTAAAAATAAATGACTTATAACAAAATTGCCTTGGAAATCTCATGAAAGAGTTAGCATTACCACTCAGTTATTAATTTCCGTTATGTGTAATATAAAGAGAGAAGAAAAAACTGTGAGACTCTTCAAGAACAGTAGGTTAGAAGCTAATGTAAATATGGTCAACTAAATAAATCTTGGTAGAATATATGAATCTTAAATCACTATGTATCTCATGTAATATCAGCTACCAGCAGCAACTGCAGTATGACAATATTGCCCCAACTCATCAGACAGGCATGTAACAAGGGAAACTGGTTCCAAAAATAATTCCACATAATCAAATCCTACCAACCGACTGTGACCCTTGGAACAGATTTGTGGGTATTACTGTTCACAAAACAAAATCTAAGGGGAGGCATTTTGAAAACCTGTGTAGCTGCAAATAACTGTTCAAGCATTCATGTCAGGGTTCAAAGAGAAGCTGGTAAGTGTGAGATTTCTGATTGCCTAGTGTAGGTTATATTTTCTACTGTGAAAGAAGACTGAGATGGAAAAAAAAAGAACATCAAAACAAAGTATTCACATTATCAGGCCAAGGTTTATGCTCATGTTCACACACCCCCTCCAGTGCAGCAGTGAAAATTCACCTTTTGATCTCCCCAGGACACCTGTCTGAACTGAGGTTTAATGTAGGTAGCTATTGTTTGATATATAGTATCTCCTGGCTATATTTTTATATATATACAAATATATGTATATTTAAAATTATTTATCTACAATATTAGTTCTACCTCTGCTTGGTACAGATGGAAGGAAGCTAATGACTAGGAAAACAGTAACAGACTTTTGCTTGTGTTTGACAGAAGACTGTTATCAATACTGTGGATCAGAAAAGTGAATCCTCTGGAAGGAGAACATGTGAACTGAACTCAGGTAAGTTGTACTCCATGAGGTATGGCTGCACTATATGTTAAAAAGCTTTGTTATAAGCTTTTGGAGAGAGAATATTGAAACCATGTTAGACACTGAAACTGGTTTACGTCACTGCAAAATAGGTACCTTGATAAAACTTTGTCCTAGCTACTGCTGGAAAAAAAATACTTAAAGGTTCTGAGGATTTTAGCTATATTAATAAAACTTCTCTTTCTTTATTTTCAGTGCAGTAGACAAACTATCATTGATTTTCTCCCATTTTGCATTTCTCTAACATGATGGTTATCATTCCTTTCAAAATACAGAGTGAATGGAATAATATTTATTGAGAAGAGCTTAAGCTTTAACTGTAGTGTGATTATTAACACTACATTTATCTCATTAATACAGTGAAATAAATATTCCTTAATACAGTTTGTAGAACATAGCTCACCTGGACTTCCCCGCCCTCCTCTCCATTCAGGAAAAAAGTTTTATATCCATGTTCCATTTCCAAGGTGCATGCACCCCACCATGGTGAAACAGCAGACCCTGAGTGAACAAGCTCTGCAGAGGCTTTACAAAGGTGTGTTCCTTGTCAGTCACAGATCTCACAGCTCTGCGTGCCAGATGTAAATTTAGTATCTGATGGACAAAATGGGATGGGAGCATTGCTAGGGTTTCAGTTCATCTTGTTCACATGAGAACAAGCATGCAGCCCCGTGGTGCCACTTAGGTAGAGTTTGGGCCTGCCTTTCTTTGCCGGTGTTGCTCTTTTCCACGGTGTCATTGAGTATCTTAGGCTCTGTCAGGGCACTATGGCTGCATCCATGATAGCTGCATCACTGTATCCCCTTACAATCCCCCCTGGAAACCACATAGCTTTCATCTTTGTGCTGGTCCTGTGTTTCGACTTGTGCTGCATTGCTCCCACAACTGATGACCAGCTGTTGCCTTCCATCTCTCATAAGCCCTCTGTCCCAGGCATGGTGCTCCTCCTGATGCTCCCTGACAGGGCCAGCCTATGACCTGGCTCTGGCCCTGATCCACACCTGAAGCCATTGCACCTTCTTCTTTCATTCTTCTCTCTCTGCTTTCTGTGCATCCCTTGGGACTATCTGTGTAGAGGACCATCCTTCAGAATACAGTAGAATAGAATATATGTATATGTGTATATATAAGCATCCATATACATGTATGCACACAAACTCATAACTATACTTATATGGGCTTATACTTATAAAGGGCTGTAAGGCAGGGGCAGTGAGAGCAGCTATTCCTGTATTTTTGGAATATAAAACTATGCTCATTCCTCTGCTATGACCACTGGTCCATGCTATGGTTTCCTGTAAGAATCAAACTGGGATATGAGAACATATATTTGTGCAAAAAATATATGTGAGGCGGCTAGCAGAGAGACAGTGCTCTACTGTCTATATTTATTTTTAACACACAAAGCAAAATTTACTTTTTTTTTCTTTTTTATGTGGAAAATCTGTGCTTAATTATCCGCAAACAAGCCTGCAGAGTGCCTTGTGCTTTGCCAAGAAGAGTTGTGGCAGTTTCTTTACTGAGTTCTCGCTTTTCATGTTTCACTTTCCAAACCCCCATCATGCACATGACTGAAACAAAAAGGAGGTTACGCACACATACAGGTGGATGGTTTCTATCAGTCTTTCTTGGGTGACATTTTAAAAAGTTTTGAAATTAAGTTGTACTGGCTTGTCTCATTTCTCCTTTATGCTTGCTTTACTCCAGCAGTATGGGTGTGTGTTTAAATAACAGTTTGTACCCCTTGACAACTCCTGAATTAGAACAGCACTTGTGGTCAATCACAGTAGGAAGAGCAGCAGGGAAATACTTTATCCCAGTGGGCACAATCATGCCATTTGTTGACTAGTGGAGTGGGTGCTTGTGTCCCAAGAGATGGTTTTCAGTGACGTCCCTTTGCTTGTTATAATCACTATCAGCTTTTCTGCTGTGCTTTAGATAGATGGTCTGTCTGCTGCATTATCTCTTAACAGCTTAAACCTCTTGAAAGGAGAAAATGCAGATAAGAAAAAGAGTTAGGTGTTTTAGCTACTTCTTGTATGGGATTCAGGTAAACATTTGAAAGATAGGTTCTCCTTTCTTGTTCTTTTCATTCAGGAACTTTGACTTCTTACAGCTTCAGAAAGAGGACAGATCTGTAGTTTTTCCTGCTTTCCTATCTCTAAATGGCCAGTTCTCCACCAACAGTACCTGAGGACTTGTTTGTTTATTCCTACAGGAATCAATAAGGATATTTTTCTGCAATATTGCAGCAATAAGCCTGAAATTATTTTTCTCTTTTAGGCATAATAAATTGCTAAAAGTTCCATATGATATTCAACTAGAAAGAATTGTTTCCATATTTTGCATCTGCTCTAGCACTCCACCACATTTGTTGAATAAACCATATGCTGTGGATATAGTCTCAAGACAAATGTTAAAATTTTCTGGAGACACAAAAAAGCAAATTAGTCATATGATAAGGGTTTTATGAAAAAAATCTAATTATGAGCAACTATAGTAAAATATAAACTAACATGTTAGCTGGCTATCTTTTGCTGTTTTCTCCAGGAAATGCATAGAGGAACTTAGAAGTTTTCCATTTTCCCAATAAATTTTTCTGTTTAAAAGGAGCAGTACGGGTGAAGGGGGGGAAGGGGGACTTGTGGACTTCCATGAGATGTAAGAATTCTGGAAGTTCCAAAACAATGCTGGGCTTTAAAAACAAGAGAATCTTTTTATATTTTAGCTGTCTAACTCCTTCACATATAGTTCGTAAGGTTGTCATTTTCATGTTTGCCAGCTACACTATGGTAAAATTCCTTGCTTCCTTTTGTTGTATTTAATTAAACTGCTGTCCATTTCTCTTACCTCAATCAGAGATACCAACAGGGGAGTGTGGTAATCTCTAAATTTATGTCCCTTCATGGCTTTGGACAGTCATGCAGAGACTTGCTGGAAGATGATATCTGTATTCATACTTTTGTTGTCCATAAAATGAAACTAATTGAACTGAAAATAGACTTAATTTTACGAATTCCCAAATCAATATTGAATATTTTAAAGAGCATCTGAATTTATACTATATTATGGAAAAGAAATGCAATGAGACCATCTGAGCCTATATCATTACACAACTCAAAAATTACTTGCAGAATTGTCTCCTCTCAGCAATTTTCCTGCTCTAGAGTCTCCTTGTCCACTCATTATCCATCTTATTAATGGTCTCACAAGATCACAAGATCTCAGGATGTTAGGGTTTGGAAAGGACCTCCAGAGATCAAGTCCAATCCCCCTGCCAAGCAGGACCATAGAATCTCGTGCAGGTCGCACAGGAATGCATCCAGATGGCTCTTGAAAGTCTCCAGAGAAGGAGACTCCACAACCTCTCTGGGAAGCCTATTTCAGAGTTCTGTGACCCTCACAGTGAAGAAGTTCCTCCTCATGTGCTGTAGTTTATATCCATTGCCCCTTGTCCTATCACAAGGTGCAACTGAGAAGAGCCTGTCCCCTCCCTCTTGACACCCAGCCCTCATTTATAAACATTTATTAAGTCCTCTCTCAGTCTTCTCTTCTCCAGACTAAAAATCCCCATGTCTCTCAGCCTCTCCTCATAGGGCAGTGCTCCAGTCCCTTAATCATCCTCCTAGCCCTCCCTTGGACTCTCTTGAGTAGATTCCTGTCCCTCTTGAACTGGGGAGACCAGAACTGGCTGCAATATTCCAGGTGAGGTCTCCCCAGAACAGAGTAGAGGGGGAGGAGAACCTCCTTGGATCTCCTGGACACACTCCTCTGAATGCACCCCCGGATCCCATTGGCCTTCTTGGCCACAGGGGCACATTGCTGTTCCATGGATAACTTGTTATCCACCAGGACTCCCAAATCCTTCTCCACAGGGCTGCTCTCCAGCAGATCACCTCCTAACCTGTACTGGTGCAGTTTATTCTTCCTTCTCAGGTGCAGGACTCTGCACTTATCCTTGTTGAACTTCATTATGTTCCTCTGTGCCCAGCTCTCAGACTGTCCAAGTCTTGCTGAATGGCTGCACAGCCTTCAGGTGTCTCAGCCAAGCCTCCCAGTTTGGTGTCATCGGCAAACTTGCTGAGCAGGCACTCTGTCCCCTCGACCAGATGCAACACAGGTCCCTGGGGGACTCCACTGCACTAGTTACAGCTCTCCAGCTGGACTTGGCACCATTGACCACCACTCTTTGGACTCGAATTTGTCTCTTTCAGGATTATGCTCTCAAGCATGCTTTGGACCTTACTGTAACTAACTAAATACTAGTCTTCCCAGGCCTGCATTCTAGTTTGCAATAATTGTTACCTTAGAGTAATAGATAAATAGATAATATGTGACCATGGGCTGTATATCTATGAAGATATTGTAATATAATGTCCATTATGTAATTTCCTATTTATCTGTGAACTGCCTTTCAGTTAACAGATGTTTTATTTCTTTTATTCTCACTAGTAGAAGCCTTCCCACGATAAAGTGCTGTATTCTGTACAGTAAATACATTTCAAGCCTTCACTGCAAGAGCTTAAATTTAAGTGAAAATACCATTGTCTTTTAAGCTTTGTTTTCTACAGGATTTTTTTATACAAATACTAAGCCAAATAGATTGAATGAATTCACTCAGAATGAACACTACAATGTTGTTTGTTCAGACAGTACTGAGCATTACAAATCACAATTTAGTGTCTTCCATACACACAGTTCAGACTCCTTTTTTTCTTAAATCTCCTAGATTTACCATTTAATACATAAAAACAGATTAACCCTCATACTTGTTTTCCTGAAAATGACAGGGTCTGTTTTGATGGAAAATAGAAAACCTTTAAGTATACCAGCAATATCTTCTTTCAAGGCAATTGAGAAACTGAGATTCAAAGAATTTCATTCCTAACACTTGAAATAGTCAATAGTGAGAAAATAGTTAGGTATTGTTTTGAAGAAAATGTCACTTAGATTTACATGTTTTACCAAATATCATTGAAGAAGATAAAGCTACAAACACTGAAAAGATTTATTGTAACAGAGAAGAAAAAAAGAAGCTATAAAATTCTTAGTCAAATACTTCTGACCAGATTTTGATAGTTTGAATTTATATATTGAATCACAACTCAATCTGAAATTCACTGATGTCTTTTAGTTACTAATCTCAGATGGACAAGAAAGTCTTTGTCGTTGCTAAGTGATGAGAATCTAGATGTTATAATTTATCTTTTGCTCAATAAAGATTTGGTAGGGGTCTGGAAAGGAGCATGAAGAAATTAAATTAAGAAATAGAATAGGAAGAGAGAGAAAAAGAGGGGGGAAACCGTCTGAAGAACAGATGAAGACAGAGAATTCCCTCATGTCCAGCTTACTCTTTGCTTGTCTATATCAAATACAGAGTACATTCCTGTTGCAAGAAAGCCCTACAGGAGTCACTCTAGAAAAAACTCTTTAATTGGGCTAAAAGGTAAGTATGGGTTATGGAAATAATAGAAAAGAATTATCTTAGTCAAAACCATGAAACTGTTGCCTGTGCTCCAGCAATCACACATTTTAAATGGCACATAAACATATATGAATAATACTTTTGTGAAGCTTAAGCTCTCCAGTATTTTTCTGCTTCCTCTGAACATCTGCTACTTCTTAGTCATGTTTTGGGGTGAAGATGTTAAGCACATTCTTGCACAGCTGTACAGGAAAGGAAAACAGTGCGTTTTCATTCAGACAACCTATTTCCTATTTAATAAACAGGTGTCTAGTTTTAATATCTCTCAGTATCTGCTCTCTGATCTAAATGTTTTGTCACACTTTCTTTGGGCTGATAAATCTTTGTAATTCACAGAGTTTTGCTTTATTGAAAGCTGCTAACATTCACAATGACAATTCAAATTAAATTGTTGATTTTCTTTCACTATTATTTGAATAGAAATGGCAGTAAATGGACATAAACAAGAAGGAAAATAAGTGTAAAATTATCTCCACTGTATTTCAGACTTAATAGGGACCCTTACATAGATGCAAGGATGATGACTATAAGAAATGAACAGCAAAAAACTTTATTTTAAATTCTCATAGAACTGAAGTCTTCAAAGAATTTAGGGGTCACCTGTATGCAAAGGCACTATCTAATAATGCTCATGAGTCACTTAATACTTCCAATTTGTAAAAGCCACAGTAATTTTACAAATGTTTTACTCTCATCAGATCCATCTGTACAGATTTGCTCACATTCACTGTGACCAAAATACACAGCAAACATCAGAGACTAAGATTTTGTTGTACTGTGTTGCCAGACTGTTTCCAGCTGAGTGTTAAAAAGGGTACTGAGCATTTATCAGGATGGCAACAGTAAATATCCTGTGTGAAATTCTACTGCTATCAGAGTTAATGATAAGATTCCTACTGATTTAAAGCTAGATTTCACTTCTCTTTCAATTAGAGTCTATGTGGATAGCTTTTAACATGACTAAAATATTAAACCTTAAGAGGACTATGGAGACTTTTAAAGCAGCTTTCTCTCTTGGCCTCTTCATCATTACAGTCTTCTGAATCTTTTCTGGGAAGAGGACAAGAAAGATAAAGGGGTGGGGGAAGAGAGAGCGCAAGACACTAGGCTTGGGTTTGTTTATGTGCTTTCTTTCTTTAAACTTATCTTAAACTACTTAGGCAGTGGTGAGTCACAGTTCTGTATATAGCATTTTTGAAAAGGCTGGTTTTTAAAAGATGAGCTTCCTGCAGACTTTGAGTCTCATTTAAGAAAATTTTATTTCCTCTGGTACCCCTGGAGAATATAGAACATCAGTAATCATACAGTCCTACTGCACCATTTGAGACTATATTTTTTATGATTATTATTTTAAAATAGTAGCATCTTCAACTGACCATTTCTTCCCGAATTACTCTTTAAAAGCTTAGTATTATTCCATGGTGTTCTCTGAACAGCAGGACAATCTGTCATCTAGTGTCAATGTAGCCTTTCCTCAGGAAGCAGAGTCAGGAGACTGCAGTTTCATAATTCTTTGCTTGGTCTTCCCTGCATCTACAAAGTCCTCCTTCTCCCTTTCCTTTTAAAGCAATTTTTCTTGTCTTTCTGGGGCTTTCAGAAAGAACCTCTACAAATGCTTTTCTCCAGCACAGAGAGAGTCTGAATAATGGGAGGGAAGTTGTCTTCTCTGAGACTGAAGCCTTTTGATAGGCAAGCTCAGAAGAGCTCTTAAGAAAGAAAAAACTTGTGCAGGAAAGAGACATTGATTTCTTGCCTCGGTAGATAAATAATTTGTAACAACTTTAGTGGTCTTTAGGTTAGTCTTTAGTCTGTATTCAGCTTGTTTGATTAACCATAAAGGTCTCATAAACCCAACCCCAACTAAATTCCAGAAAGATCTCTGCAGTAACTGTAAACATTCATTTCAAACAGTGTGCAGCCAGCAGATACATCACTGTTCATTTAGTTTTATGAAATCTCTCTACCATAATGCTCTGCACCAAGTAAATAAAATACTGACCTTGCAAACCACAATCTTCTTCAAATATTCCCCATCTCGCATATTTTGTTAAATATTTACCACTTATTGGCATAAGATGAAAAGCTCTTTCTTCATCTAAATTATCTAATCTATACAATTAGCTTATGATGAACAAGAGTTTCATGGTAGTTTTGTTGGGTTTTAGTTTTGTTGTTGCTGTTTATTGTTGTTCTGTTTTTGTTGGTTTTGTGGTTTGGGTTTTGTTGTCATTGTTGGTTGTTGGTTTAGGGTTTTAAAATTTATTTTCTGAAGGAAGAATCATTAATTTGTCCTGTTGCTATTTTCAAACTGGTTTTGCTGATAAATATTAAATTATTCCTCCTTTTCTGTAGTTTACAAACCTGTCAAAAATTAAACAGATATACAGGAGATGGCAGAAACAAAATTTGGATGCTGTACTTGGCATCCTTTAAAACACTTGGTGGAGCAGATGAGAGTTTAAAGAGAGCACCTTAATTAGTCAGGGACACACGATGAAAATCTTTGAAAACTAGAAATAGAGGGAATCATTAGGAAACTTGGGCTAAAGAAATGAAGCTCTAAATCTCAATCCAGGAAAATTCCCCCCAGAAGCTAAAGTCTGCTTTGTAGTATGCACAAAGTTTTAAAGTTAACATGTAAAAAACTCCCCCTGTCATCTCTTAATACTTCAAACTTAATTGTAACAATCCTTTTTAGAACAATGAGGTTTTGAACAAAGCAGCAATGGAAACACAAATATCTTGCTTCTTTTGAAGAAATCTATCTTGTGTTGCAGCTGTGCCTTAGTTTGATAATTTGTTCACATGCTGTATCCTTCTGAAACTGTGATTCCTATTTTCACTTGAAAACTGCACAGAATACCTCTGGGAATGCAGCAGTCTGGAAATTGGTCACCATTCATCATTATGGGCATTGTTTCAAGTAATAGTTGGGGCATTATTTTAAAAACACTGACAGATACTCCATAGCAGAGGAGAGAGTTTCGGACAAAAACATGGGCTTTTGACAGATAGTGAATCAAAATGCATATATAAACAAAGAAAGCATCTAAGAATATAGAATAAGAGTACACTTAAGAGGCAGTTTGATGATTATCTATGCAGTATGTTTCCCTTTCTGTCCATCCTCCTAGCTACGGTAGAACAACTGGCCAGCACAAAGATTGTTGTGTTTCAGAATGATTAGTTTTTGCATCAAGAACCATCTTGATTTTTGCTGAAGTGAGTGGCTTTCTGTGATTGACTGTGTTTATATCAAAGAAGAAATAACATGGATTTATCCTTTTATCTAATCTGACAGTCAATAAGTCTCTTTGTTTGGTTCACCAGATATCACAGTCCTTGGCCATGCTCATAAATATTTTATTCCTGGACACGTATCTGTTTTTCATTGTTCCCTGAAACTTCATATCTTCTCTGCCTTCCTTCATATCTGCTCTTCCCTCAAATATCCATTGTTCTTCAGTTCTATCCCTGTTTTTCAGAGCACATGGAAACTGAAGATATGTCAGTTGATAATTCTCTTATGTGACCACCATGCATCTACTCAAAGATAACATACATTTTTCAATTCTTGGGTGCTTCCACTGCTGCATCAGTTTCCACCATAGCTTTCCATGCTTTCCACTTGTTACAATGTGCTTTTTTTGCTTACTGCTCTGTTCTCTGGCTCCTCAAGTTACTCAGTTCATCAATTTAATTTCAGATATGCTACTTATGAAACAGCATTCCTTATTTGATTAAATACTGTGTAATCAAAACCACAGGCTTTCAATTAAACTAATGGCATGATGATTGACTTAAGGTTTTTGGTAGAAAGGAATAAATTATTTTTTAAAGTGAATCACATAAAAGACGAAATGAGTTCATGTTAAATGGATAGTGAGAAAGCAGTATCTGCAGGACAGCTAACAATGAAATAAAAAATTTGCTACATATCACTGGGGGAACCTTAATGGCTCAGATCTAAAGGAAAGGACATCTCTGAATGCTCACTTGGGTATGGGTGGGGCTAAAACTGTTGCTAGGGGAAAGAAGATATTTTGTTAATAGAACAATAATATTTTGTTAATATTATTTATATTTAATATGTATTTTATAATAAATAAATTATTATTTATTATTAAAATAATATTTTGTTAAAAGAACAAAATATCTCACTTTCTGTTAGAAGTGTCTCAACTCACATCAAGAACATCAGAAAGAAAAATGATCTCTTGATTAACTCTTATCATATTTCTTCTCATAATACATTTCTGACATTTCAGACTTTTTTTAGACATGTTACATGATGTTACATATTCTCTTCTGAAACTACTTTGTGAATTTTGGTGCAAATCCCCTTGTTATATTCAGAGCTGAAGACTGTACATACTAATTCTTCTTCATTGCACACTTTTTTCCTTCCTTTTCTCATGTTATCTCTGATGTTTTGACCACAGAGAGGGTTGGTTTTTCACATAAAATTACCAGTAGACTAACACCAATTAGGTTTTATTAACTAGTGAAGTACAAGATACGGGAAACAAGACAATGCTTGTTAAAGCCTATCAGCTCCTGTTTGGATGGCAAACTTCACAATGAACCCTAAAGAATGCAAATGATCTATGCATCAGCATCTAAATAATTCCTAAAAAAACCTTTTTCCTCTTACAGCTGCTAGCGTCCTAAACTCTTCTGTCTGAAATGTGGCACCACAGATAAGAGTAGGGGTGAGACTATGGGCATATTCTATTGACTATGGATTGCTAATAACTAGTGTTCTGTCTCACTGTTGAGGAAAATGGGAGCTGACTCAAGTACTTTCCTTCAAAATACATCTAGGTTGTTAGGAGCTGAAATTCCCCTGGTTTCCAAAACCTCTCTGACAAAGTACTGCAAAAATAAGTTGTATCTCCCATATTATTGTAGCGCTCTCAGAAGATTTTTGAGAGTTCAAATGTGAATTTTCCAGATTTAGCAACAAAGAAGGAAACATCTGATAGTAAATACACTTAACTCATAACTACCAAACTCTCACAACACATCAGCAAGGAATGATATCTGGAGAAAGAATAAATATTTCAGGCTGTATTTTAGCTAAATTGAAGGAGACACTAGTAACAAAAACCGACCGACCAACCAAATAAAAAAACCAACAAGGTGCAAAGCTTTTTTATACACGTTCCCCAAACAATGGTACCTGACTTTGCATTTTGTTAGTCTGCAGTCCTAATATCTTTGGGCTCTCCTCTGTAACACTTTGCACTCACGCAAATACAATCTCAACATCTGATAGCATAAATCTAGACAGAGAGATGTACATGTGAGGTCAAAATGAAAGACAGGAAAACTTGTGATATTGTGGCAGATACTTCTGATATTATTAAAACTTTACTCTGAAGAATATCATAAGGACAGAAGCAATGACAAAAAAAAGAAAATTGAAGCATCTCTACAAATCTGAACCTCAAATTTCAGTTACATGACATGCAATATTTAATAAATTTAATGTGCTAAAAACCATCCACTGTATCATTATTAAGAATTACATAATTAATTGTTGAGAAAATTAAGCCTTGATAACTAATATTTAATTACTTTATGTGACAATTGATTAATAGAAAAGGTTCTGAGCTAATTTGCCTGTGTGTTTAGATATTCAAGGGAAATCAACAGCTAACTCAATGCATTTAAATTTCAGTATGTAGCTTGAATGCCTTCACAAAAAATATTTTGCTTGTGGGGAAAAGAACTGACTTGTATTTTTTTATTAACTAACATAAATACAATGGAATGTAAGCTGCAGAAAAGATAATGCAAGGCACTTCAGCTTCAAAGAATAAAATTTTCATCAACATAAAGCTGCATCCTTCCCACTTGCTGTAGTTTCTCATGTGGTTTGACCTGCTACTTTCCTCTGCTCGTTTTAAAAACTACACTTTAAAATAGTCTACTTCTAGCCAGCTTCAGTTTTTGAAACCAGCACTAGTATTTGAAACTAGCACTAATAACACACTAAAGGTTTATGTTTCCATACGTGAAGGTGCTTTTCTCACTGTTGAGGGTATGGGGGCATATTACATGCCCAAGTAAATTAATGACTGTTGGTAACAAAACAACCAACGCTTCCCATATGAAACCTAATTTATGCATATAATAAATTACAAGAAACAAAGTCTAAGATGAAATAATCCTAGCATTAAAATCCTCCTTTTTCACTTGATCATAGCCTAAGTGATGCACCTTAGCTCACTTTATGATCAAGAGAGAGAAAAGAGTGTGAGAGGTGTTCATGGTATGTGAAATGTACCATCTTCTGGAAGTATCTTTGAGGTGATGTAGCTCAGATTTGCAGTTTGACTTTTAGATGTCTGCAATGAGTTGAAATGAATCCCATTCTCACCAAAATGTGTACAGGAAATCTCAAGGGATTTCAGTGACGAGACTTGGTCTACTCAAATATAGACTTAGTCTATTCAAATATAGACTACACCTCCTGGCTATTATGTCACAAGCAGTATCAAAGATGTTTGAAGGCCAGATTCCCTCAAACAGACCTCAGCACAGGGGTGCCTCTCCTCAGTGACCGCTAGACTTGAATAGAGTAAGACTTTACCTAGGGAAAAGTGCAGCCAACAGGGAAACATGCCTGAACAAAGTCACTAGCAGTGCTGAGGGACCCAAGAACATTGTTCAGGAGGAATGTAGGCACCTGCAATCACTGTGGCAATGAAGCAGCATTTTTCCACGTGAGTGGAGGAAGTCTGATATCTAGATCCTGGCAATGCAGAACAGACACCTAACCTGGGTCTCAGATCTCTGGGTCAACAGCTTGCCACTGGAACCATTAGTTTCCACCTGAACCAGATCAGGGATGATGCTGCACACTAAAGAAAAATTGATACTGATTGGAGCTGCATTGTTTTCTCTTGATGTAGTGTGTCTGCTTCAAGGTTGCTTTTATTCTTAGGTCTATGGATATTTGAATAGTTTTAATTCTGATAAGGCTCAGCTGCCTTTTTTTACCGCCTTACGCTGTCACTTGTATTTGCAGATTTTGACATGAGTGTAGGAAAACATTTTTTAAATAAAAATATTGTCCATCTTGACCCTGGTCTAAATATCTGAATATATAAGGATGTGGAAAGAATACAGCATTTGAATTTCAATATTACACTTACTAGTTCTTGGCAGGACAGTTATCTCAAGGTCTGTATTTAATGCCTTCTCTCATTCAATAAAATGGGACTCTGCTGACTTCTTTCATCAGCAGATTTGTGTGCTTGTTATTTGACACTTGCTACTTTCTGTCACCACAGAACGAAAAGTGCTCATAGGATGGTGTCTCCCATATCTATTGGTAGAAATTACATTAAATGTATTGAAAAGCAACTTCCTTTTCCTTTTCTTAGCTTTCAAAATCAGCCAAAATTAAACAATTTGAGCTACTTCAAGCAGTTATTTCTTAGGATAACAGATCCTTTTTTCAGAGAGAAAACTTACTGAAACCTGTGTGCCTATGAGAATGAGCTCCTCCAGCTTTGGGGTGCACAATCTGCATGGCTCTGACATTCCCAATAAATTCAATAGAAATCCATCAACATTTTTCCACTTCAAGTACATGTGACTGAAAAAGTAACTTTCCTTCCTTCTTGATGCCTTTTTTTCAATATTACAGATCTTGGAACTAAGAAAGCTGAATGTTTAGCACAAAGGAACTCAAAGTTGAGATTACTCTCTCTAACAATTTTGCAGGGATGTGAAAAGATTAGCTATTTAAATTGTTGCTGTCCATTTCTGTCGTCATACTTGCAAGGAGGGCAATAGATATCTTACTGGAAAAATCCTCTCAGTTACATACATTAATGACATCTTTTCTCATTGTGCTCATCTCTGCTGGAAATGGCTGGTTGATGCCTGCTGGCCATACATGCAGCTCTACTTCTTGTTTTTTTCAGAACCTTAACTTTAGTTCCATGCTATTGAGCTGTAGAAATTTTGATGATCACAGAACTCTGTTCTTTCTTGAGCCTGCAGATGTAGAGACAAACCTGGCATGCACACTTTGCAACAGCTCTGGGTGCTTCACATTAACCTGCTTCTATTGGTGAGTAGCCTTGACTGTTTAAAAATTGACAGTGCTTAAATACTTTTGCCCTTTCAACTAGGAAGAAGAAATCATATCATGGATTGTCATGACTGATTTTGTGACCTTATCCTGATATCAGAAAAGAAGTATGCTTGGAGGAAACTATTACTTTTCCTCTTCAAAAATAAATGAAATTAAAAGCGGAGCCCATAGGTCCAGTAGACCCTATCTGCAGTGGTTTCATTGTGAAGTGTGTAGTTTTGCCCAAGCTGTAAACATAAAGAAAGCAAGGACAAGCCTGGGTAGTTGTCAAACTGTATAGAAATATTTTGTTCTTTACACCAAGATCTGTATCAAAATTGCTACACTGATGTTATACATTCATTATAAACAGGATTTTCTTCTCCTGATCTGTAGAGAGTCATCACTTTGTGGGTGGAGGCTCAAAGACAGGCTTGTATTTCCCTTGTTGCTGTGGAATTTTAATAGGAATATAATGCTGATAGAGAAAGGACTGTTCATATAAATCTTTTTCTTACATATAGTAATGTATGTATTTTCTACAGGATTCTTTATCTTGGCTGAATCTTGAATTTAAGAAATATTTGTAGATATTATGCCTGGAGATGGGGCAAATGTGACATTCAGCCAGCATAAAAGCAATGTTGAGATAAATGATCTAAACAGGCACATGATCTGTACAGAGTCTAGTAAGAATTATGTCTTTGCATGAGGAGGAGAGAAAGTGTGGAAGCAGCCCAGACATTTTACTTCCTATTCCAGGGGGATGTTCAGGATAGCTGCAGGATCCAGAGCAACCTAAAACAGAAAAAAAGAGTTAATCACAGAATATTGTTTTTTGAAGAGACACAATAACTTGCTTGCCAGTTACCATCAGCCATGAAAATACATTTTTTTTTCTATTCATGCCTATATTCCCAGCTGTTCCCCAAACAGCAGGTGTGCATTTCACTCTCACTGAGCCTCATACATCACCAATGAAATCCTCTATTGTCTAGTTTTGTTTTCTGTGGTGACAAGACACTTGCATGCAACTACAGAGAAGCATGCTCTAGCGCCTCCTCTTTTCCAACTCCATTACAACATCATATCAAGATCCTGCTTATATTAATATCAGCTTTTCATTTTATATCCTTGATGATTATGTAATCTTCAGAATTCATGTCCATCCTCTTCTGAGTTGATACTAATGGTTTTAAACCAAGAGGAGTAGTTTTAGAATAGAGACTAGAAAGAAGTTCTTTAATGTGAGGGTGGTGAGACACTGGAACAGGTTGCCAGAGAAGTTGTGAATGGGCCAGGCTGGATGGAGCTTTCAGCAACCCGGTCTGGTGGAAGGTGTTCCTGCCCATGGTGGAGCACTTAGAACCCTATGATCTTTATGGTTTCTGCCACCCCAAACCATTCTGAGGTTCTATTGTTCTGTGATCTCTGTGATCACATATATCCATATCCATAAAATAGCCTATTCTGTAGCCCTGAGGGCAAGTGACGTAGTGCCACTTGCCGCAGATAAACTCCCTTCCCTGATCCAAACCATCCAGCTCTGTCCACACTGCATGCCGAAAGTAATTGCAGTCTCATGCTGTTCCTCAGACATTTCCTGGGCTCTGTCTGATAGTTGCTACAACCCTAAAACTAGTCCTCTCATGCCTGGAAGCCTGCTAGGAATTAAACAATATAGATGATAGGAACAGTGCTGAGCTGTTTTCCTGGTCCTGTTACTTCAGTGATTTGCACGTGCCTTTGGGCATCCTGCATGTCTCTTATTCTTTTGGGCCTCCAGACTAGTCCATAATATCAGCTGCTTTGAGAAAGGATGTGTGCAGAGCAGATGCATCTCTGGTTTTACTATTTTAAACCTCTGATTTTACTTTTTGTTCTTACCTGTTGTCTCATAAGTCACTTAGTTTAGTCCTATTGTTTCTTACAAACCAGAAGATTTTTTTATTTTCTGGTGATATTTGATGCATTGGTTGTAGGTGCATGATTAGAGAGAGAGTGTTGAAGTACTCTGCATGTATAAAGGGATCCTTTTCTAGAAAATCCTTCCAACTTTTGGTTATTCAAGGATATTTTACGTTGAAAATGACAGTGGTTTTAAAGCTCAGCAGTGGACTTATCTTCCGTTTATTCCCTTACTTGAATTTTATTTTAATTTGTTCTCTCTGTTATGTCCCATCAACGGGTTCTATGTTTTATTTTACATTGTTAAAAAAATTAATTCTTTCTAGCCATAAATCCGTTAGCTCATCATCTCACTAGTTGTCCCCAAGATATTGCAACAGGGATCTATCCTTCCTTAATCACTTCCTCCAAATCTCTGCTGTTTGTGATTTTCCACATCTTTATCATAATCTTCTTGTCATCTTAAACCAATGAGTTTTAATTTTTTTTTTTTTTTAGTAACTCTTCAAGCTCTCTCACATCTTCACATACTACTGTTATCCTTCTGATTTGTTGATGCAGATGGTCAGGACTGTACTGTATCTTTAAGATGCATGTGAATGAGCACAAACTGGCAGAAAATAATGAAGTTTTGTTTATTGTTGGTTCTTAATAGTCCTAAAATGCAACTTACTTGATTTTTGATATTGAGGATTTGAACTTCTTCCACTCAACCTCTACTATACAACCACTTTCTGATTATTCTACATTTTTGTATATGGGAGTTATGAAATTATGTTCTACTTTGTTTTTTTTTAATTAATTTTTTTTCCCCAGTTCTGCTGGCATTTTTAATCATCAAGTGCTCAGATTCTTCTCCCAAGTAAGACTGAAGATATAACATTGTTTGGTAGTTCAGGACAAAGTTATGCTTATTGCAATACTTTGAGAAATAGTCACAGGATGTTCTGAAGGACTCTACTTAGTATTTAACCACATTTCCCAAATCAGGAAAACAACACTTGAGCATTGTTTAAAATGGTTTAATTATTTGACTTCTCTGTTATCATTTCAAATCCTCAAATGAACCATTCAAATAATTTTCAAAGTGAACTGCACCTATATTCTGGTAACATCAGTCCATCACATATTACAGACCAAGATCTAGTGTGAGCTAAATTTCTTTCTTTTCTCCTTCTTTCTTTATTTTTTTTTTTTAAGAATAAAAAATAACTCTGGTCTCTTTCTTTCTTATTTTAATGTATCAAATTGTAACAATTTTCTCTGGCTTTGTGTGTGCATTTCAGACTTCCTGCTAAGAGCTGAAAAGCTCTCACAATGGATGCAGAAGGAATGCTTGAACCAAGTCACTTGGGTGGCTTTTGTTTCCTCTTGTGTGGTTACAAAAATCTCTGCAGCATCCAGTGGAGAGAAAAACATTTTGCATTATATTTAGTTGGACACATTTTGGTGACAATTATTCTTAACCCTACCTGAATATTTTGTTCATTTTAATAAACTCTGTTGAGGTTTATACAGTATGTGGCACAATGACAATTATGAATTTATGATTAATTTTTATGGTGCTACTTCAATTCCTTAGCTTTCAGCACTCCCATGAGCAAAATGCTGTCCTTACATCCTCCTGCAGGTACAGCATGCCAGTATATCTTAACTTACATACTACAATGATTCAAATGAGAACAGGCTTGAAAGAATTAAATTGTGAAGATAGAATATTGCAGGTAAACCCAAACACACTGATGATCAATCGAACCTGATCTGCCTGTATTAAAATGTTATTTCTAGATTCTAAGACTTACATCCTGTATGGCTAGAAAGATAGGAAGAAACTAAAAGGATACAACCTAGGTCATATCAAAGTCATTGGAAACATCATTTGTGTCTATATCATAACAAAGATGAAGATTTATTTGTTCCAGGAGATAAGTCATCAACTCGTAACCTGAGCTAGGCAGGTAGAAAGCTTTTGAAGGATCTGCTCACATAACAGAGCCCTTTAAGAGATGCAAAGGCCTTCTTAATGCTAGTCATTTCAAAATTCAGATGAAATAATTGTTCATAAATTAATAGAGGTCACTTCACCTTTCCCAGCACAAACAGGTCCTGCTGCAAAAAGGGATAATGAGCAAAGCACTGTTGTCCTGCCCACACTTTTTAAGAAAGAATAGGAACACAGAGAAAACAGGGAGCTGTGAGCAGCAGTAACTCTAAAAGTCATAGTAAAGTGGAGCCCTTTCTGCTAGACTACCTCTTCAAATCAAAAGTGTTCCTATTTAATGTTCCTTGATATTATAAATCTCCTGGAGATCAGCCTTAGCTTACTTAGCATTTGTGAATGTGAGATTGGAGTAACATAGTATTCATGAAGAGATTTTTGATAGACTGGGCCCCTATTGCTCCTTCTCTTTTTGGCTGATACTGTCAATATTTGTAATAGCTTCCACTGGATGAAGTTCACAGCATGACGTTGATTTCTCAGTACCTGAGTGCTACTGAGACAAGCACAGTATTCCTTTATTAAAAAAAAATTATTTTCATAGACAATGGCACTATGAAGATTAAAATGAAGCCTCTTGCTTGCTTCTGGTCCTGTTCAGTCTTTGCCCACAAGAGCTGCAGTCTGACTGAAAACCCTAATCTGCAGGAATAATTTTTCTACAAACTTTTAAGATATGTCCTTATAGCAAGATTATACTGATTTCCCCTGCCTCAGCCTAAGTTTCCCAAAGGGACCTATTTTTCTGGTTGCTGTAGCAAGATCAAAAGCCACTACTTTGCGCTCTCAGTCTACTTCAGTAACAGAGTTCAGAAGATGGTGTGGAGACAAGACAGGAAATTTCTAGGGCAGTCCGTCTGGGACACTTATTGACCAGTCACTTACTGATAGAAGGTGCCTTCTGCAATCTGAGTTTATAGTGCTAAAAATATCTTATCTTCTCAAAAAGCAACGCAGAAAGAATTTGGTAGTTAAGGAATCAGTCTATAGGCAGGAAATGTTCTTTTCAGACATTTTTGCTGGAGAACAGGCTTAGCATGAACCTGAGGAGACATGAGGGCAGTGGTGGCTCTGGGCACAGGGAAGGAAATTTGCTGCAGCCCTGCCTGAGAAGATATCCTTCTATCTTCCTGTACTTCCCTTAGCACAGTCCAGATCCTCCCTCTAGTCCTTCTGTGCCACTCACCCTGAAACACTTAGAATGCATCCTTCTGTTTTCATCTTAAAGGAAACAGCCCTGCCCCTGCCAAGATGTCCCAAAGAGAGGTGGTTTGAGTTTGTCCTTGATGGGAACTTCTGGGAGAAAAGGAAGGGGTAAAGGTGAAACCTTAACACCGTGTAAGAGCACAAAAAGGGGAAGCTGATGAGTGAAAGAGGAAAGAAAGACCATCCTCTGCTTTCACTTCTTGCTCAAATACAGCCATAGTCTGCTAAAGAAATTTCTTTATGAGAATGACCAAACTTCTCTTTCCCACCCAGACCTCTAGAGGTACCTAGACACTGCTTCTGCTCAGCATCCTCACATCCCTCTGCCATCCTGCTTTTAAGAGAGCTGTCTGCCCTGGCAGTTCTCCCTTTCCTCATCTGAAACTGCTCAAAACATCCTGTATTTGCCCACTCACACACAAATATGCTCTTTCCAGTACCCCTCCTTCCTGCAACCTTCTCCAAACAAATTAATGTAAATTTAGGCATTTTCAAATTGAGAAGTGACTTTTTAGGATATATATGGAACACCTAACTTGAACCATCCCCTGTAATTTAGAAATTAGGGTTCGACTTTATTTTATAAACCCTGGTGTTGACTTATTATTTTGTCCTCCATTCAGATAAAGACTCACAAAAAATGTTGTGACTAAAAAAAGAAGAAAAAAGTATGATATTAATTGAGAAATATATGTAAAGGAACATTCCTATGGTTGAAAATTTTGGTGGTTTGTTTTTTGGTTTTTTTTTTTGTTTAGGTTTTTTTTTGTGCAGAATCAGTAATGAACCTCAAGGTCAGTTTATAATAAAGCTAATTGAATTTCATATGTGATGTAGTTGTGAACAGAATAATATCATGCATCAGTGGGATGTAGCTATTTTTTTATTTCATCTCTATTTCCTCCTCTTTGGCATTTTATATAACAGGCCTTTTTTTCCTAAAAGGCTCAGAACTCATTGATTTTTAAAGTTAACCATGGAATTCTGCCTTGTGAGGTGCAAAATGAACAGGGAAAACCACAAAATGTGGTAAAACCCCCTGTGGAGTCCTCTCTAATTAACTGTGTCTTTCTGAAGGATCCCCAGGAGTGAGAAAGGCACCTATTAAATGAGGCAACTGTTTCTGTGGAATTGGAAAAATAACCATTCTCTGAAACTTCCTACATAAAAGCAGGCTGGTTGTATGAATTGGGTTGCATTCAGTACATCTTTCCAACAGAACGTTTGTCAACTTTCAACTCTAATAAGACACAAAATACCATTAGTCAAATTTATATTATCTATTTCTTCAGCTTCATTAGCTTGTCTTGTAAAAGACTGGTGGACCATGCTAGTCCATTCATGTATGTGACCGTGTTCAGCTAATCGTATTTAGACATTTCACTGCTTTTTGCATATAGTAATGTTTAGGTGTAATTTGAATTATTTTCTGTATTTCTTGTCTATTGATCAATAAAAATCTGGATTTTAGTCACCAGGCTGCAGTGCAAAATGCAATTATACGATTTATTCAGTAAACACAGTTGTGAAAATGCGGAGAGGCCACCTAGCCAATGAGTCCTCCTTCAGATACCAAAGTGTCCTATCTTACAGTTCTGCATCCTTTGCAAAATTCAGGTCACTGAGCACTTAAAAAAAGCAATCCCCAAATGCAAAATGATCTGAAATCATTGTATGGATTTTACAAGTTTTTTACAGTAGCAGCAGAAAAGCATGTTCGAATCTCTGCAAGTGACTTAAGTAACAGCTCAGATCTATGTAATGATCTTGACTCTGGCTGCTGTTTAAGCAAAGCACATTTATTTAATTAAAAGCAGCTAAAAGTCACCTTTACTGCATCAGTTAAAAACATCAGTGATACTCTGGAAACATATAGGACTGGTGGACACTTAAAGAGCAACCCACATCATAACTGTAAGTGATGAGTGCTAGTCAGAAGATGGTCTTATTTTTGCCAATAGATAGCCTTTTCCTTAATAAAACATAGTCAGTTGCCTACTCCTGAGATACAATGAAACAGGAAGTCAGAAATGTTCAGGGAGTACAACATTCTGTGTAAAAGACACAGTTTTCTTTCTGAAAAACGTGAGACCCAAAAAAATTCCCCCATAAACTATTGCGTCTCTAAGGCAGTAGATCCAGTCTCACAACTTTTTCAGGGTACTGGACTCTGTGATAAGAGGCTAAATCATGACTGGGTACAAGACAAAGCTCATAGACATGTTAAGGACATTAGCACTTAAACAAGGAGCTAGAATGTACTGAGAAATTACATCACTCTATCTTGACTGAAGCTTGCTCTTTGACACAAGACTAACACTGACAGGCAAAACTACTGCAGTTAGAAGCATGTTGAAAGTCATGAGTAATTCAAAATCTGAGTTCCCTGTGAAGAGCTAGAGCACCACGTTCTGTCCAAAGCATCATCCAAGTGTCACCACTGTAGCCATGTGCATCAGGTGGGGAAATCTCTGAAGCACCCTAGGAGAATGGATCTCATGGTCAGAAAGGATGACAGCACCACTAGCTCCCAGGAAATCCTCATGGGAGAGACAGTTGCAAAGAAGAAAATAGTTGCTGTGAAATCAAGTGGTGTGTAGTAGTTTTAAACTGGTCATATGTACATGACTGCTACACCAGAAATAGCAGAACCAGTACTAAAGGAAGAGATACAGGCACCAGAGGTTTCAGGCAACTTGACTCTTCCAGCAGATTATCTAAATGGTATATTAACCACATTTTCCCCATTCCTTCCTCTCCCATGCACATATAACATACATAATAAAGAGAACTTGATACCAACAGGTGGAACTCTGCTTGTAGCTACATAAGAGTACTCATCTCTGGATCAAAAACTGAAAACTGAAATAAAAGGTCATTTTAAGCCTTGAGAAGAGAATGTACTAAATGTACTGTCACAGGGTAACTGACATGCTTGTTACTATCTGTATTTTTGTTTTAGCTACTTTTTCCTCCATTACCCCTGATACATGAGCAATTATTATGAGCACTTAAAACTCACTGCTTAATGGGAAACATTCTGTTCATAGAAGGTCTAAAGACTTAAATGCACGACTTTGTGCAAAATGGGAAAGCTATAATTATGCCATTGGGGAAAAAAGAGATCAATACTGGATTAAATGAGTGTCAAGGTGTTACCAAGTCAGAGACCTCATGAAAAAGTAGTGAATCAAAACAAGAAGGGAATAGAGAATCTTTCAATATATGGGAATTGGAGGAGTTTTATGTAAAATAATATATCTACGTAATTTTGGATGTTGAATTTGAAGCCATATTCTTGTTTATAGGTGTCGGTCCTTGAGCAGATGAGGATCCATGGAAGATCAATGGCTTGTATTACATGAGCAAACATGTTACAGTAGTGAACTCCTCTGGACTTCGACTCTGTATCATAGCAGAACTACAGGAATCCACAGCAAATTACATTCTTTTCTGCCAGCATTCCTAGAGTGCAAAAGGATTTTGAACCTTTTGGGAAGTTAATCCAATTCTGTTGACTAACTTAGAAGGAGAATTTAGGACCATCAGGTTTGGGATCAGATTGTCACTGTTACATTTCTGTGCTTCTCTACAATGTCAGTGTTGGCTAGAATATGAAAGACAATAGAGTTCATTCTAAAACTTTTCTGAGCTAATAATGAGTTCAGATTTTTACTGAGCAGATACTAATTCTGAGTGTCCAGGTATTCCACTGTTGTGAAGGTTTGGAAGGGTGCCATGTCACATTTTGTTTGTGAAATGAAAGCTGATGTTCCTATGCCAAATGCAAGAGGCATGTATACCCTTCTAAACCTAAAACATATAGAGAAGTTGGGACTGTCACTTCTGAGGATTAGCATTATCATATAATGGTTTACACTTGGATAAAATAAATATCTATATCTATACTCGTGTTTGTTTATTTTCAGATAAAGCCAACCCTGGTTCAACACTCTGTAGCATATCAACGAAAAATGTGCTTTTGCAAGCTAGAACTAGTAAGACACACCTGGAGTGGCATGAGAGACTAGTAGGCGAGCAATGTGCCTTTCACATATTAATATGCATTGCATAAGTTTTACAGTATGTTAAGGACAGTGTAGATATGCCTTGAAGGTCAATATCCTGCTCAGGAAGATAATGTTATAACTTAGAAATGCAGCTTTGGGTCAGGCACTGTACTACAGCCTACTCTTAATCTAATTGCCCTGAACGTGTTGGTTAATAATATGTTGGCTGAACTTCCAAGTAATTTAAAGAGCATCATTAAGGAAAAGTAGACAGAACAGTGCACCTTGTGCCAGCACTGCTAGAGCTTCCTCCTACATACTTGATGCTGGGAAAGACAATACAACTTGCACATTCCACCTCAGATGAAGCCTGACAGTCAAAACTCATTGACACCAAGCTATACGATTTCTGACAGGTATGAATTACCTCTCAGCATTTCTGCATAAAACTTTAACAAACAATACAACTTGATCTATATTTTCAGAAAAATCATACCTATATTTCAGCTCTTCCTGAGGTCCATTACAAAACATTTCTGGGTTTATAAACATGGAATGGAGAGTTAATGAAGGAAGAAAAGAGAATTCCTTATTTAAATCTCATCCCTATCCTCCAATTCTGACCTTGAATTAAAAGTTCTCTTTCTGAAATAAAGAACTTAATAGACAAAGAGAAATATTTTATAAAACATAATATCTAATGATGATTTAGCTGCACTTAAAAGATGACCTAAAATATAAAATAATATTTATTTTTTAAAAATTCTGTAACATTTTCAGAATAGTGTGTAAATGATATTTCTTTTTCTACCTTTGTTAAAGGTTTATGTAACAGGATTTTGTTACTTTATGCTGCAATTTCTAGGATTTATGATAAGCTACTTTTTAAATGGGCTGAGTTTCAAATCTAGAATACTATCTACTTTCTTATCAATTTTCAAATATGATTTATTTGCTTGGATTTTCCCCACACACACCTCCAAACCCTTAGGCCATTCTTTGAAACTATAAAATTATATTATTTAAATAAGTTTTTCACATGTGGAATGATAATTTCTGACTGTTTTGAAAAGCAAGTGAACCAAAATGGGAAGTTTTGAGAAAAGATTAGTCGATATGTGGTATAGGAATATCCAGGCAGCTCTCTCTATGCTTAGTCTCAGAACAAGGATCTGTATTAGATAATATGTGGAAGGCCCATGACATTTCTTTTTTTTTTTTCTCTTTTTTTCTCTTTTTTTTTTATTTTTAATATAAACAACCTTGGACTAATGGTATCAGAAACTTGAGCTACAAGTTGAAATCTATGCACCTGAGACCTGCAAACTAAAATTACAGTAAATGAACAAAAGAACTGTTTGGTTTGTTTCACAAATGCACACATATTAACCAAAGTTAGTAATTTGAAATAGTTTTGACCTCTAAAAAATAGGAAGTAATAATCATTGTAGCAGTGATGAAAGTCTGGAACCAGATGAGTAAGTAAATGACAGTGGCTAGTTGACACGATTCTCAGATGTGGGAGGGGACCCTCAGATCAGCCTTCACACTGAATTCTCTTTGAAAATTGCTCATATGCATAATCTGAGCAAGAAAACATTTAATAAAGCCACCCTGTCTGCAATTATCAGTAACAGAAGTTGGGGGGTCCTTTAAGAGCAACACCATTTTTTGCCATCTCTGATGTAACTCCAGTGAAACTTGAGCAAAGCAAGCCTAACATTATCCATAGGTACCTTAGGGATATTGAGACAGCAGCAAAACCTGCTTAACCTGTTTGCTTTCCCATACTCCTAGGCTTTACCTAGCTGCCTTATGCCAACCTCCTGCTTAATTGTTTGATTTAATTGTTTCTCATAGAATAATAATTTTTTCCTAACCACATCAACCACTGTATATAGTCTTGTTGTTTTTCTTGATTTCATTTATTATCATTATATTTTGTTTGTTTGCTTTTGACATTGAGGAATTTTTAACTCATCCAGTACTTAATTTAGGGCCCTAATGGTCTCTATTCCCTGTGTCACAGAAAGAGATTAGCAATGCCAGAACATTTCATGAGACAAAATTAACTGAGATTCTTTCAATTACGTCTTCCCACTGTGTCGAAACAAAGACTGTAACCTGTAACCTGTAAGTTCTGCTTGTCCTTGGGATCTTAAAACAAGAAAAGTGACAGAAACAATGGGATAGGCCAAATTGCTCCTTTGAAAGGATGTCAGTTGTGACAGCAATACAACTGCTTGAAAACATTGCAGGCAAACAGCAAGACCTCCTTCTGTTCTGACAAATGTGAAGTGAATAAACATGAAAACCTAAACATGAAAACCTTTTATGTAACTTCTGTGATTCACTGTTCCACGAACATCTGTAGCCATACCAGAGATTAAACCTAAAAACTCAATTAAAAGAAATGCTGTGCTTCCAAAAGAGTGCTTCTTAGATGCCACTGTGAAAAATTCCTTCAGGTAAGTAATATTTCCTCTCATGCCACATCCTGTGCCACAGATCCAGTTCCATCAGTCTTTGTTCAAAAGGAGGATCAGCTGGCACATTTCTATCATGCATCCCAACAAGTACTGTACAGCTGCATTTTTTTGAAGGACATCTCGTAACTTGTTAGAACTTGACTCTGCAAAGGCATGTGGTGTTGCATGTATTTGCCTGTTAACTGGTAAATAGAGATTATAATTGTTGCATTTTCAGCTTTTCTCTCACTTCCCAAGAGTCATTGAGCACTTTAGCTGCTCAGTAGTGAGTTGTTATTCTGATCATGTTTTATCCTATCAGGAATTTCTCCCTTTTGTCCTCAGTTTGCAAAGAGGTCAATTACTAACATCAATATTTCCCAGGTTTTACTGATACTCAGTGGAAATTCCATTATTTTCACTCTGCCTGGCTCACATAGCATGACCACCAAAGCCTGCGTTGCAAGTACCTGGTGTATGGGGAGGTACACGCAGAAGAGCTGGGAAGTGTCCAAGTTCATGGTACGTTGCTGTCTGCTGGAATCTCAGGTTGGTGTTCAACTCTCTGTGCAAAGCTTCTGCCAATGTCATAATAAACAAAAGCTGGTATTTTAGTTCATACCCACTACTCACAGTTAAAGCTAGAAAGCCAGGCTACAAATTTGACATCGAGGTGGGCATGCGTCCTTTCTATCAGTCCAGTGCTAGCCTTATTGGATGCCTGGGTTTGGCCTGGAAAGCCTTGATTTCTGGGAGTTTTCCAGATGTCTTGATTGCAGTACCAACAAGCTTATTAAAAGCCTGCATATGCTCAGTTTTTGATGGTTTCAGTGTCACTCATATGGGGCTGACACTGCTTTGCTGCTGGGCTGGCAGTGTTGGGCTGGAACTCTAGCTGACCCCAGCCCACAGTTAGGAGTTAACAGTGAAGCGACACATCCTGAACAGCTCTGACATTGTTAGCCTTTGCACAATGACACAGGCTGAAGAGGTTTTGGACTGATGTTTGCTGTCTAACTGCAGTGGGGGAATGATCCCTGAAGACGGAGAGAGAGAGAGAGGATGGCTTTGGGACAACAGAATTATTGAGGCTCATAATAAGAAAAAAGTCCTCCTGATTGCTGTGATGGTTTGAAACTGTCTGTTTAATTTTTCCTTGCAAAGTTCAGAACAGAGAAAGTGAAGGAATGTAAATAAGTCACTATTGGGTGTAAGAAAGCAAAATAACGATTGTTCTAAACACTTCCATTGGATAGATAGAAATGTTTAAGAACTATTACCCAAAACAAAGTAGGCACTGCACATTCTGCGTTCGGCAGTGGGGGCAGTTGCTGGGCTGTCTGGCTGCTGTTTCTTCTTCTTCTCTTCTGGCTGAAGATAACACGTACTGACCTTGGCAGCTAAGTTAACAACTTTCTGTTTAACTAACTCTGCTTCTCTGTCCAGGGGGGTCTGGGGGGGAAGCTCCTGGGAGAGGGAGGCCCCTTTGGGAGGGTCCCCTTGGGGGGAAGCAAAGGGAGATCGATTGTGCTTTTTCTGTTGATTGTATATATTTGTGAATGTTGTGAATTTTGTATATTTGTACATATTCATTGCATTTCATTGTAGATTTTAGACTCTGCTTGTAAATACAGCTTTTCATTTGCTTCCAGACTGAGCTAGCCTGGTTATTGTCGGTGGGGGGGGAATTTCAGCTCACACCAACACAATTGCCTTTAGCAAAGTTGAACAGACACCCATGTAACTCTCATGTTCCTCAAGGACCAGGAGGTGCAACCAATCCTTGGTTGCAGAAAGACACTTTACTACATTCAGGACATAGAAACTTTCCTCCTCTAGCAATTGATTAACTGTGATGGTTCTCACTCACAGAGCTGCCCCTTGCAGAGTACTGGACAACTGAAGTATTCTTCCAGTTCATGCAGTCCCAGGCATATATTGGGCTACATTAAAAGAAGCATGGCCAGCAGCCCAACGGAGGTGATTCTACCTCTCTGGTCCTGGTGAAACCTCATCTTAAGTACTGCATCCAGTACTTAAGTACTGGAGTCTTCAGCATAAGAAAGACATGTACCTTCTGGAGCCAGCCCAGAGAAGGACCACAAAATAATCAGATGGCTGGGGTACCTCTCCTACAAGGACAGACTGAGAGAGTTGAGATTGTACTGCCTGGAGAAGAAAAGGCTCTGGAGATGCCTTGTTGTGGCCTTTCAATACTTAAAGTGGACTTATAAGAAAGATGGGGACAAACTTTTTGCAGGGCCTGTTGTGATAGGACAAGGGGTAATGCTTTTAAACTAAAACAGGGGAGACTTAGATTAGATATAAGGAAGACATTTTTTACAGTGAAGGTGGTAAAACACTGAAACAGCAGCCTAGAGAGGTGGTAGATACCTGTAAATATTCAGGGTCAGGTTGGATGGGGCTCTGAGTAACCTCATCTAGTTGAAGATGTCCCTACTTACTGCAGGGGGGTCAAACTAGATAATGCTTAAAGGTCCCTTCCAACCCAAGCTAATCTATGGCTCTAAGCCTGGCCTCAGTTCTCTCTTCTGTCTGAAGGAACTCCAAAGGCACACCTTCTGTCTCCTACTTCCATTCAGCAGAACAAGAGCAGAGACTGGGCATAAAAGAAATTTATATATACTTGTGAGTTATGGTAAAGTTAGACACAAATTAGCATAGTGTGGGCTCTACCCTGAAGAGATCCCACATTTCTGAACAATGCATTGAGAAAGTTCTTCTTTCATGTTATTTAGATTTTCAAGATTTAAAGGGGAGGGTGAGAGGGTGGTGAAGATTGTCATGATAATTGTGATAATATCTTTTACTCAAATATTCCATGAACATGATGTTGGTTATAATGTATATGGAGCAATCATATTCAGGATTGTGTCACCAGGTCTGAAGATGCATTTAGGATGTTGCTCATGCTCTGAGAAAATTCATCAGTTGATTGATAGTCATCTCAGGAAATTGCTTGAGAATATGGGACTCAGAGATGACCCTCATGAAAAACATGACAGTTAATTTCATTTTGGTGTTGCTGATTCTGATCCAGACTTTGCCCACCTGCGAAATGTCAGCTGTTTAAATTAGGATCGTTGGAGCCTGTTTTGTTCTGCCCTTCAGCCAAATATATATTTATCCATGACTCTTCATTGTGTCAATGTAAACTTGAAAAAAAAATGACCAGAAATGATTGAATTATGTTGTTGGATTTTTTTTTAATATGAAGTTAGAAATCTAAATCCTTTCAGAAGAACCATTCAACCAAAAGTTACACAATTGATACATAAACTGGATGAATTTATAAAATTTGTGCTCCTATGATAACAGAACTTCTGTTATAAAAATGTATTATCTTTAACCATAGAATCTGATTTTTGTCTCCAACAGCTGATTACTGGTAAAGGTAAGAAAATGATCTGCACCAAATGGTTTCCAAATCAGTGCCCTCTCTACTGGGACATGAGGAGGAGAAAAACACTTTAAAATTTATTAAATCACAGAATCCCAGAATTGTAGGGGTCAGAAGGGACCTCTGAAGATCATCAAGTCAAATCTCCCTGTCAAGCAGGTTCACCTAGAGAAAGTCATACAGGAACACATCCAGGTGGGTTTTGAATGTCTCCAGAGATGGACACTCCACAGCCTCTCTGGGCAGCCTGTTCCAGTGCTCCATCACCCTTAAAGCAGTTCCTCCTCATGTTTAGATGGAACTTCTGTTAAAATTTGTGCCAGTTACCCCTTGCTCTGTCACTGGGCACCACTGAAAAAAAGACAGATTCCATCATTTACGAGATCCCCCTCAGACTTCTCTTTTTCCAGACTAAAAAGTCACAATTCTCTCAGTCTTTTCCTGTAAGAGAGATGTTCTAGCCCCCTAATCATCTTTGTAGCCCTGTATTTATTATATATGTTAGAAAAGTATGTGTTTGCTTGTGTAAGCTGCTGCCCTCATTGCCAGAGTCCTCACAACACAAATTTTAGGAAAAGTATAGCTTTTCATAACATATATTCAATAAATAGAAACCATTTTTCAACACTAAAAATAGTGATAGGTCTTCAGTTCTGACTAAATGAAGTGAGCTTTTGTCTCTCTTGAATACACCCGTACTACCTGGTTAGTTTGCTTTCTTGTTTACTCCAGGACCAAGTCAAATGGTCGTTTTACACAGCATACATATTAGCTCACTCCCAAAGTCCAGCTTACAGCAATTCAATTAGTTCTGTTGACGAAGAAACCTCTGAACAAAAAGGGAAAAGTCTGCTGACAGCTAAGTCAGCAAAACATCCTGAAGACATCACATTCCAATTTACTTATGATGTAGCTTTATATATAACAGAAATATGCAAGTGTGGTGCATTGTGAAACAATCATTCCATTATGAATAGAAGATGAAAAACAGTGAGACACAAAGGTCAGCAGGAGAACCCATCTCTGACCATTCTTCTCCACAAAAAAACCTCAGTGTCACTCTGAGAACCACCCAATCTGACTTCTGCATTGTGTCTCAGAATTTAGGGTTCTGCCCTGTCAAGTTTCTTTGTTTGTTAGCTTGTTTTACACAAAGATCTCTTTGTCTCTTTTTGTAGCATCTTCTGTTGAGGAAAGAGCATGCAGCTGCTCAAAGCCTCTTTTCCCAGTCTGTTGCAGAGAATTTGCTAGGTTATTTTGTGAGAAAGCAGGTAAGCCTGCTGTGCATGCTCAGGCATCCTGGGAATTTCACTAGTCGAAGCTAAAAAGTACAGAAGCTGTCAATCAATGTGTATTTACCAGTTTTCTTTCTTTGTCCAAGATTAATGCTGTTGAAAGGAAGAAAAGACTTTGTGATGAGAGAAAAAAAACAGCATGCCTAATGCACAATTCACTCAAGAGATACATTTTTCTCCAAATATTACGAAAACTTGTGCACTCTGTCTCAAAGTTGCCATTATATGTGATGTGCAAAGCAAAATGAATTAATGCATAAAACACAGCATAAAGGGCACATATGATCTATTATCTTTATATTTCTGGAAGATACTTCTCACCCAACTTCCCTTTCTCTACACAAATTTTCCAAGATATGTTTGGAAGTGTTGAATTATGATATCCACTTGCTTAGTGGAAATTTCCATTTAAAAAGGCTACCACTACTCTGTCCTTACAGCACTTATTGAGAGCTTTGACTTACTCTTCAGATCTGAACTTTAAGTCTTCCTGATAGAGGTAATAAACCTTTCATTCGACTGTGCAGTTAGCCCTTTCCCAGTTCCTGCTCTAGTCATTTATTTCTCTCTTCTTACTCTGCCATATTGCTACCTGCCCATTTACTATCTCCCTCAATGAATTGTGAGGGCAGCCAGTATAGCTATGAAAGCTTGTGTTTTTTTTCTTCCAGCCATAACACAGAATGATTGCTTGTCCTCACATTCCTGTTATTCCTTTTTTTTTTTTTCCAGCTATGATTACTAGAAATAAATCTCAGTTCGACTCTTAAAAAAATATATTTGGGATGAACAGCAGTGTTTTCTTCTGCTGACAACAGGCCTTATGGGAATGGATAATACTGTTTCTTCCTCTTTTTTTAAATAACTTTAAATGGGGGGGTTGGGGGGTGGGAGGAAGAGTGCGTTTGTACCATCTGTTCCTATTCTTGACATTTGTTTATCACATTTTAAGGTCTGTTTTAGGTTTTAGCATTTCTTTAAGGAACAGAAACTTTCATTGCATGTTAGGTGCTCTTAACATTTAAAACTTTGCATTTAATCAGCTTTCAGCCTTGAAGAAATAAATTTTAGTTTACAAAAACCTATCTTGCTTTAGTTAAAAAACAACAACAAAACAACAAGAAAAAAAATGAACCCTCAAACAAAAAAAAATCTGGGGAATCAAGTTCTCAAAATAAAATTGCTTTGAAAAGGTAGCTTAGTTACAGAAGCCACTTTCAGTTATAGTTGCATACCTTTTCATACAGAAAATGCACTTAGAAATATCTTTGTCAGGGTAAAACACCTTTCCTACTTCTTCTAATTCCCTGGAAATATTTTAGTTGAAAAAGAATTGAAAAATAGGAAGATGATTTTAGCATGTGCTTTTCATTAGAATAATACCACGACCTATAGTAATAGTAATATGATGTCTGCTCTGGCCTGTTGATATAACATGGAGTTTTATACTCAGTTGAAAAGGGACCAAATAAAAGCAAGTAATAAAATTAACATAGGATTAAAATGTAGCTCCTTTGCTTTGTGGCATTTCTGAGCATCTTAACTCTGAAATCTGTTGTCTTTGTAAGCCTGAACAGGACAGGATTTGACATCTTCTGCCATAAATTCTGCAAAATTTTAATTTGGAAATGAGCACTACAACTACTGTGTTAAACAGGCTGACAAACAATTGCTTCAGGAATATGATTTCACACTGCTTAAAGCAATAGGTATCTGATTCTAACAGAATCTTCTAGCTATTATAGCATCAGCTATATTTTTATTTAGATTACTCTATATTTATAGTAATTTATTTAATGTTTTTCCCAGGCTAGCCTGGTCATCAGATACTGTATGTGGTTTAGCATAAATATCATTTTTCCCATATCCTTTGTTTCTGTAAAACTCTTGCCTAATGAAGGCATTAATCTTCTTTAACATAGTAGAGTGAAGGTTAAGGAAGTTCTCAGGTGGAAACTACTTGAAGGGTAGCTACAAAAATGACATAACCAAAGTCTTCTTGGTAGTAGCATTCAATATGAGAAGGCAGACACTGAAGTTTGAGAGCTTCAGGATGGAAATCAGTACATACATAAAAAGATCACCCAGAAAAAAAATGCAATATTGGACCAGGTTATCCTATCCCTGGAGACAAAACCATAACTGAATGAAAGTATTATTAATGACAGTCACAATCTCAGAGAGATGTTTACTAGATGTCATCTAGAAGTCACTTTCAAACAACATTTTCATGAGCTAAACTTCTATGGAAATTTTCACCCCATCAAGCAGTCAAAAAGACCTCTGCATCACCACCAACATTGGCAGGCACTGAGGAAACTCAGAGCCATCTCTCTCTGATCTACAAGGTCCACTGAAGGTGTTATGAATTGAATGTGAAACTCTGCAGAGGTGAAATGTGGCATTTGTTTCTTTTATACTGATTTTTGTAGACACAATGCTCTCCTTGTCTCTACAATCCACACAATCTTCTGAAGTTTTGTCTGTTTTGAAAATTACTGTCTCTCCCAAAATCACACCATGTCTAACACAAAATCAAAACATAGGGAATTTATTCACATTGACTAACAGCGGAGATCTTCAATGGATCTAACTCTCCTAACAGCTTCATAAGCACTTTTAAAGTACATTTTGGCTGCCTATTTGAGAAGATGGAATTTCAGAAGCAGTATTAATCAACTTACTTAGGTTTGTGTATTTAAACCTGTGTAAGTCAATAGATTAGGAGGAAGTTCAAGGGAGTTGCAAAATGTATGTGCCTTCTTTTGCTTTGTTTTGTTTGGTTTAGGTTTTTGTGTTAGACAGTATAGAGTGCCTTAAGCTAAGTAAAACCTCAGAATTATGGCACTAAAGAGATGTATTCTTCAAAGCTGTCCTTTTTATAGCTACGTGTTTAAAGGCTGAAATCTGTCAAGTGTCAAGAGCTGGTGGGTTTTTTGGTTAGAAATCTATAAATTTAACTCAGTCTAAAGCCTGAAAGAATTTTAGCTTAACAGCTAAAAGTTGAAAAAATACAAGCTCCTCTGATTATCCATTTCTGAGGCCAAGTTTGCTGATGTGTACTCAAATCTGGTATCTATTCCAACAAATTAAATCAGGCATGTAGGATTAGTATGAAAGCATATTGTGACACAACGCATTATCCATTATAAAAATAGGAAACTCTTTACAGCAATAGAGCTTGAGAGACCAAGACATGGGTGGAGGATATAAAACTCAGAAAAATAATCATTGGCAAAGTATGAAAAAATAACTTAAAGAATTGGATCAGAGAGATTACAAATAACGGGGTGAAGAAAAAATATGAGCAAAAAACCCAAACAAACAAAACCTGAACACTCAAAAGGGAACAATATCCATCTGATGTAAGATGGATAATTATTTCAAAAGAAAGAAGAATGTAGAATGAATCAGTCTTCTACTAAGCAATGAAATACTCCATCTTGCATTAGAGATAATCTTGTGTAGAGAACAAAAACAATTCGTGGAAGATGAAAAACGCCCTAAACATACAAACAACAACTTCTCAAGCATAATAGTCTTTGCAATTAAATCTCAGAGGTATAAAACTCCCTTTCAATTTTCCTTTCAAACATCTTTAGCTAGGACATTGACTGACATTTCATTTCATTGTTTTTGTTAAACACAATACAAGGACAATTAAATATTTTTGCAGTAAACAATTGACATAACCCTGAAGAATACAACAGTCCTACCAAAATGCAGTATTCTAACCTGAATCTTCAGAGTGAAAATATTTATTCTACAATCATCCCTTAATTATTTTGAAACTATCTCTTCTCTTCCCGACTCCTCTGCCTCTCCCTGCTAACACTTCTACATTATTGAAATGGTGTTGAATTTATAGCTACCCTGGGAACAAGTGTCTTTAAGTGACATTCACAGTTTTCTGATTCTGAGTGAGTCCAAGTGCTGGTGATGCTAGGGAAGTAATTCACACCTCCGCTTTGGTTAAATCATCTCTCTCAGTTGATACTAACAAAATCCCTTCGAAGTCAAAAAAGGATACAGCCTTGTTCTTAGGCGCAGATCTTTAAACACCAAGTTTAAAGAACAGATAAATTTTTCCTTAGCAGAGCACCTTTAACTGCTGTTCTGGGATCCTCTCATACTGCTCTAGGCCTCTTACCTGATGAACAGAAGTAATACCAAATATGAAGACATTGTGATTTAAGATTATAAAGAAATTGGGCAATCCTCTTGCATCCCAATATGGAACTAAAAATCCAGACAAAAAGACTTCTCAACAATACAGGAGTGACACTGGGTATCCTGCTAGTGGAAATGAAAACACAATGGTGGTGTTGGCTGATGTTATGCAGCTTCCAAGTAGGCAGAGTCTCCTTCAGATATAACAGCCACTGATTTGGATTCACAGTTCCCAGTCCCAGCACTGAGCTGTGCTGTAGAAATAAGAAAAACGTTTTTCACTTTAAAAAATGTTTGTAAAAGGACCATAAATCAGAAAGGATATACCAAAAAAAGGGTAGTTATGTGTAGGTTTACATCAGATAAAGCATGATTGTGTGAATTGACTTGAAACATTGCAGGAAATGAGCTCCAAATAATACATTCAAAATTAACAAAATGAAATTTGGAAGTCATAAAAAAGGTGTTGTAGTAACTGATAAAACTAAAAATTATTAGAGTAGTATTTCAGAAGCCTAAGTAATCCTGAAAAAAATGAAGATATTAGTGAGTTTTTAATCTAACCACATACATCTTAATGGGTGTTTTAAGATTAATTTGTTCATAACTGGAGGGGGGAGAAACAACAACACAAAATTAAAAAAAAAAAAACAAATAAAAAGATTTTTTTTATTGATATGCAGCAAATAAAACTCTATTCTAGTTCATATATCACTGTAGACTTATTAACTAGCTGCTTGATCCAATACCCATTAAAATCCAAAAAGGAATTCAAATTAGGGGTCTCTATATTTAACTTAATAATTTTTAATTAACATTCCCTATATACAAACTAGAAAGAACTGAGCTTTAATTTTACATTCTCATGTGACTCAAAAGGCTGCAGTTATGTTTTGTTTTTTTGTTAAAGAAGAAACTCCATCCTGCACATATTTCCACACAGTTTTCAATATTATTTGAATAGCTCAGTCATCACCAAAAAATCAACCAAAACAGTTTCGACATACAATGAAGTCCTCTTAGGGTCCTTTCTCAACTATCCAGCCCACAGTTTAGTGTGTGATCCAAATATAAAACTTTGTTATTAGCATGAGTACTTTAGAGCTCTTTGTTGCAAAATACATTTGTTTTTAACAGTAGGACTGTAACGACAGTGGTTAGACTGCTGTATTGCTCAGCAAGCATCTAAAGCCCTTTCGTCATGTCTTTGAAAGGCAAATATATTTTTAGGGCAGGATACTGTGACCTGTGCAGTTGTGTAAAGGTGGTTTTGCCTTCTCATCTCTTGTTTTTTAAAAAATATTCTGACACAGAAACAGACATACTGGAATATATCATGGAAAAAGCAGAGCCCAGATCTCCCAAAACACAAGATTACCACGGAAACAGACAAACACATACTGGAGTGGGGTTTGTAAGGGACAGGAAACTCATCTCATCCTAAAATTTAGAGTAGAAATATATATATGTAGAATAGGTGATTTCGTGTAATAAAGCAGCTTATGCTCCATCAGTGTAGAAGGAAGATACAATTTTCTTAAAATACAGAGGAGCAAAAAAATATTTTCCCATAGAATCAATATAATTACTGTACATGTATTTAATGAACATTTAATTTAAACAGAGATACAGAAAATTTTAACTCACCACATCTTAGTAATGAATAATGTCATTGTGAAGGTACTATTCAGTTAGAGGTAGAAACCAGGATGAAATTCAAGGAGTTTTAGAGAGTTGAAATGTCTTCTTGTTGGAGAATCTCCTTCAATGGGTTCCTTTACATATCCTGTATTTATTAAATGTGTAGCTATCAGAATTATCTCCATATGACAACTTGAGGAACATACCTTTGGTCAAGGTGGCTAGTAATGAAAAAAACTTTTTATTTTAGACTTTGATTTCTAAAAATAAATAAATAAGTAGATAACTACAATTAAACTTAGTACCCAAAGGCAGTATATTATGAGAAATCACTGTGCTACATTCACTTATTCAGAATATTGCATTATAGATGGTCTCCAAGGCATTCTGAAGGCATTTCCAACATGGAGTTCAGTCTCCGATGATGAATGATGAATACTAACTCAGAAAATACGAGTTCAAAATAGCTTTCAGAACACAATAGACCAGATATATATTATTATAATGTCAAAAGTTAGGTATGTTATATTTATATGTATATGCAAACTCCATATATAGAGACAAACTTATTGCATATAAAGTAAGTAAAAGTTGCAGTTGTAGTCAATAGACGCTGTTCCTGACACATGTAGTTCAAAGCTCCTAGTTTAGATCACCTAGACTGACACCCCAAACTGCTGGAGACCTTTGACCTTAAATGACTTCTGTACTGTTTTTTTTTTTTTTTGTTTGGTTTGGTTTGTTGGTTTGGTGTTTTTTGGTTTGGTTTGGTTTGGTTTGTTGGTTTGGTGTTTTTTGGCTTGGATTGTTTTTTTCTTTTTTTACTGGGAAAAAAAAAATCAGTTAAGTTTTGTGAGACTAAATAAATTCATGTTTGTGAAGCACTCTGATACCTGAGATGAAATGAATAATTCTACCTTACAGCAGTGTTTGAATAATGTGAGGCAAATATACAACTGCACACCATTGAAGTACTGTCTATTCTTTATGCTTAATGAAGCAGGGGTCCTATGTAATTACGGTGTCATGGCATATTCAGCAAAAAAGGGATGAATTAATGTTTCTCAGGCAATCTTAATTCTGGCATTTTGATCTTTTGAGTACTTGACTCTGCAACCTTAATAATGTTCTTTTGTGTGTAAGATTATTTGTGTTTTTGAATCATTACCGTATCTAGGCAACACTACATGTAGTACAAACAACAATTCCTTCATTACAGAGGACCTTGCATGCTTTCATCTCTTCTTCAAGAAGGAACGATTCAGAGCACAGTGTATCCCACAGCATGCTCCCGGGAGCAACCTGCAGAAAGTAGTCTGGTTTTGAATCCTCCTTTAGATTTCAGGACAAGCTTATCTCTGGTTTCTCTCCACAGGGAGAGAAAAGACTCTCTGTAAGAGAAAAGATGTCCCTGCAAAGACTCTGTCTCCACTCCATCAAAGTGGAAGCTTTCATGAAATCCAGTGTCACCATCAAATGCCATAGCTGCAGGAGGAAACCAATGTAAGGGAGTGAGCTGGGGAAGCTGAACAGGAAGGTGCTGCTGACAAACAGGCATTGTAGGGTATTGCATTGAATTCAGTGCTGCATAAGTAGCCACTTTACAGCAAATTATGATACAGTCTGTTTTCTTCCAGTCATGGTAACAGCTGGGTCACTGAACAGCAATTAGAAGCTGTAGCTTCTGCAGAGCTTTCAGATTTCATTGGAGTAAATTAAAATACATTTCTGTGGTAGTTAATAGCATGTCTTGCATCAGTTGAGACCTGTAGCAAAAATTTGACTGATATGAACCAGACATCTGAAGGACATCTGAAGAAAAGAAATACACAACTTTCCACACTTTGGGAAGAAGCCCTTTAGTCCACAGTACTTCTGTATGTATAGAATATGTGTTTGGAGGAAGATGTTTTAGACATGCAAACAGCTATCTTTTTATAATTTGGTTTTTGCCTTTCAATTTCTGTGAAAATAAGGGGAAAATGTTGTTTCTATGGAGAGTGAGTCATTCACTCCATATGTTTGATAACCAAGATTATATGGAAAGATTATCCACAAGAAACGTTTTTGGTTTTGTTTTTGTTTTTTTTTAATCTGTCTCTTTCCTACCTCATAATGAATGACAAAAGATAACCAAAACCTTCAATAAAATTTATTGTCTCTTTTAATTGTTTCTTTTTTTTTTTTTACATTTAGGATAACAGAATTGAAGCATAATAATCAGTATTATTTCACTTTTGTCCTCCCTTACAGCCATTTTTCTGAGAGATGGCAGCTGCAACATGGTATCTCAGCTGAATTGTATGATCTGCCTATAACTCTTTGTCAAAGATCAATGTTTCTAGTGGAAAGCAAACAAAAATGAATTAGATTTTCCCTTTATTAAAGGTTGAAAGAGCAATGGCACTGTCTTTTAACACAGGCAACATGACAATGTAAGACCAATTTATTTTGCAGTGATACAATTTAACTTTTTGCTACAAGTGGTAAATTCTTAAACAGAAATCCAATAAATATAAGCTATATTTTTTTTGTTTGCTTAGATGTCTATGAAAAAACAAACCAAAACAAAGCAGTTCCACTATTGCTCCTGTTGCCAATTTAGTAAATCTTTCTCCTAGTAATGAAAAAGATTTCAACTAGAGATCGGTAAAATCATATGTAGTCAAGAGAAGTACTCCTGGAGATTAGTGGGAAGCCATGATTTAGAATATTCATTGCCAACGAGGTTGATGATGAAAGTAAGGAGAAGGCTGCATGATAACATAACCTCCTACACATGTGTAACAGGAGGGTCTTCACATCAGGTACTGTTAGTAAGTGGGCAGAGCGATGCTCTCTCTTTTCTTCCTCTGCTCTCTGTACCAATCTGTTCTGGGTCTGCACCAGCCAGACATCTGGGCTCCTCATGGAACAGTTCCACAGATGCCTTGTCATGTATTTCCAGGAAGAAATTAACACCTTGACTGAGATTCCTAGATGGTACCAGAGAATAGCAGAGAAAAAAAAAAAAAAGGGCAAAAAAAAAAAAGCAAACAAAAAAAAAGAAGAAGAAAAGATGCTGTGTGTGCTATGTGTGCTACGTGTTTTTGTCAAAAAAACATTGCACAAAAATATCTGTCCATCTGATCCAACAGAATTGCCCAACAATGATAATAAGATTGGCTACTGCATAGGTGTCTCTGAGAAAAACAGCATGAGTACCTTGCACAGAGAGACTGGCAAATAATTGTTGACCATTTCTTGTACTACAACACAATACATTTAAGAATTACTCATCAAAGACAGCCACCCTTAGTTCTGGTGGTGGGAGTTCCTACAGAACAGTTGGTTTCACACATTAGGAGATGCTGTACAGCTCATGGGGAGCATAACTTTTCTTCCATTACCTGTATAAAAGAGAACTTCTGAGGTTGTCTTAGACAAATTTTAGAAGTCTCTAAGAGGTCCATAGTGCATGAAATCTGAATTTGTCAAGGTGCTAATAAAAGTCCAGATGATTTGTGTTAGGTGTTGTGTCCACCACAATAGGAATAATTTACATGGAACTTGAAAACAATGACAAATCATTAATCTTTGTTGAACATTGAGAGTGCTGCAAGTGGCTGAATAAAAATGTTCTGATCCAAGGTGAAGTCTCATTCTTCTGCAAACTAAGACATCAATATCATTTACAACACTAAATACAAGATAGATTCCCATTTTGATGGCACAAAAATTTAAATTCACTCCCCCCCCCACCCCCAAAACTAGAAAGGGAAACCCTGTTTTTTCTTGGATTCCACTATTTACTATTTCTGTCATAACAGTACTAAAAAATCTCCATTATGATTATAGTACTAAGCTGGGTAATGCATAAATTTGAGAAAACAGGTTCCCTCATTTGCAGATGGATAACTCTAAGGGAGATAATTACAACTCAGTTTACCTCATAGCTTCATCACAAGACCTTTTTTTTCCCCCTCAAATTCAACTGAACAGATGTGAAAGATTGAATATAATAAATATTGCAAAATCAATACCGTTGTCCATTCTGGAAAATTCTGAGCACTTTCAAGTTCTATATTCCATAGTTGAGTTTGAGGTAACTTTTCTTTCTCATCATATCAAGGCAAATCTAGGGATGTGGCATGTCTTTCACTACCTCACTGGAAACAGAAAGTGGAAGGGAGAAAACAGGAAGCAGTTTGGGGTTTTTTTTGGGAGGGCATTCACGGTATATAAACCAAAACAAAAATGTACAAGGAATAAACAAGAAATTTCAGCTAAAGTAAAAGAGTTCTACAGAACCCTGCACAAGTTCCAAACTCTCAGCATAGATCTGGAACAAGCACGAAACTTTGCATAGCAATCAGATCTCACTCCTTGTTTGCTTGTTTCTTGAAACAAAAGGGTTCGGAAGGAGGATAACAAAAACATCGATGTAATTGAGGTTGATGCAATCAAGATTGACCTTAACCAAAAATCACAGAAATTATAAAAATCCCATTCCATTATTGATAATTTTACATTAAAATAGTATCACAATCCTATAATAATCTCACTTTTTACTAATAATGTGGGAATTAATTTTACTGTGTATCTCAGATAAATCCTAAATATGAAAAATTAACTCCTGAATTTGGTGGACTTTACTAACATGATGACATCTAAAGTTTTCAATCTTTACTCAATGGATGAAGCAACAGGCTTGGTTTGATTTAAACAGCACAAATAAAAGGTTTGTCACTGATCTTCTAACTGTCACATTATTTTGTGTGCAAAATTTCCTCATTTGCACTTTGTTGTTGAAAAATAAAAAAAGTAAGCGATGTTTGCATCAGGGGAGGCTTGAATATTAGGAAATTAGATTGGATATTAAGAAAATTTTCTTTACTGAAAGAACAGTCAGGCATTGGAACAGACCGTCCAGGGAAGTGGTCAAGTCACCATTCGTGGAGGTGTTAAAAGGTCATGACATGGCACTTCAGGACATGGTTTAACGCCAAAGGTGGAGTTGGCTCAACAGCTGGACTCTATGATCTTGAAGATCTTTTACAACCAAGGTAATTCTATGATTCTATAAAAACACTAGCATACAGCACCACCTTGTAGAACAGTACTGCTCCATTTGGTTTATGGGTTTTATCTTAAAGGTAGAAAATATTATTAGCAGATAGAAAAGGGTTAATCAGTTCCTTAAAAGTGCTGATTAACAGTAAAAAACACCAAAGGTAGAGTTGTATCTTCGATATAAGTGTTTAATGTAGTTTTATTCCTCACAGTTCCTGGATGAAGAGCCATTCCATTTTCATTCCTGGAGCTTTTCCATGTGTATCACTGTGATTCAGCCAACTTTGAAAAACGTATTCCTAAAACTAAGCTGTGTGCTGTATGATGCAGAATATGATAGTCTAGTCAAAGAACAAAAGGCAATTGGAAGAGCATGTTAATCTTTAAGAAAGCAACGCACATTAAAAAGAATGACACCAACCTCAGCTCCCTTAGTCATACAATTACACTTGGATAATGACTAGATGTTTTGCTGGGTCAGACCTAACAGCTATAGTATCCTTCAGATACCACTGAGATTAGGTACCCAAATACTTCTTTCTGTCAATGGAAACACCAAAATGCATAACTTGTCAGCTTTTCTTTTGGTGGTTTGCTGTCTTGTATCTTCTTTTTCCAAGTTTGCAAACTATTGTAATGGATAAGTAGAGCTTGTCTTGTTAGTTATGATTATGACTTTAAACTTGCCTTCTTTGACTATAATACTGTGGGAAACATTTTTCTAACGCTTGGCACTTGTCAAAAAGGTAAATGTCATTTTCCTGAGAAATGCCAAGGCTTTATAGGCTCTAGCTGTGTACACAGCCAAGACACTTTTTTCCAAGATCTCTGATGCATGAGGACAACCACCAGGTATGAGAAAATTCATCTGGAAAAGTACTGATGATACAGGATTTTTTTTCCATGTTGTAACTTGAATTCGAAGATTCTTTACCTAAGGATTGTGTTATGCGTGAGTACGCTGTGAGACAACCACCCTCGAGGCATAGTACAGCTGAAGGTGTAGAGGAGTGAACTTCCCAGAAGAGTCATGATTTCCACCTACAGAATTTATAAAACGTCAGTACAGTACATCTTGATGTGGGAGAGAAAAATAGAGTCGAGCAAGGTTTCCTTTAAGAGCTTTTCTTTTCCAGGGTTTATGTCTGCTGTATGTTTTCACTGAGTTTGAATGGTCTTTTTTTTTTCCCCCAATGAGAATTTTCATGCTGTGACATTTACAAAAGAGCTGCTGTGTACAACTCCTCCAGAGGAATTTTGTGGAAGGATTCCAAGTCTTTCTTTCTTTATTTATATGTATGAAAGAAGTTATGGTGTTTGTGGATAAGAAAGAGTTGGAATTGTTTGCATCTAGAAGCACTTTATTGTCACCAGGGAAAGTCTGTGTCAGTATTTGGGTCTCACTACTCATTTGTATACTCTTCTTTAGAAAGTAGTGCTGATACACCTTCCAGGAGGGAATGCGGTCTTGGTATGAGATCCCACTAATGTCAAAAGGGTGCATCACATAAAGAAGAAACATTTTATCTTTTAAGTCTACAGACAATAAGTTCTAGTAGAACCACTTGTGGCATGGTCCGTTTTGTGCACAGAATAAAAAACTGTTAAGAGATAAGGTGGAAGAACAGTGTTACTTCAGGTATTCTAAACAATTTCTAGGGGGCAGCAGCTTCTAGCTTCAACAGTGACAGATGAAATGGGGAAAGGACTCGAGACGTTCTGTGTATTTCTCATAAAATAAACACCTGGTCTTCAATGGACAAGTGCAAAGTATTGTTTGAGGGTGTTTGAGAGTGCTGGATTTTGGAAAACAAAAACAAAAACAAAACAAAAAAAACAACAGCATGAAAGCTGTGATAGCTGGGAAGCATTTTTACTTACTGAGCAAGTTCATTCCTCTGTCAGAAATGAGCGTGGTGTTTTAAAGTTATTCAGAGAGGATCTGTACAAACATGTTCACAAGTAGAGTCACACCCTGCTGCCTGAGGTTTACAGCATGAATCAGAGACGGAAACACTGTTTGAAAGTTTGGCCTGGTTTTTTTGCAGAGTGTAGATATCCCACAGTAGATGAAAAAATTATGTGCAAACTTTATTTGGGAACAACCCAAGGAGGATATTTCCTTGTTTCTGTAATGTTTGGCTTATCAGGAAACATTGCCTTTGGGATGTTACTTTTCAAATTAGTAAATACCAAGACAAATTTCTCATCATAAAGTGCCTATTAAACACTGTTGGGGGAAGAGTATCAACAGATGACTGATCATCAATAGCAGAGGATGGAGAAATGAGCTAAAAGATAACACATTAAACATGATAAAAAATAATAAAAATTAATTATAAATCATACAGAATCCTATTTTAGCTATCCCAAAGTTAGACTGTAAGCACTAGACATGCTTATGATAAAAATTAAGTTCATGTTCAGATTTAGATATTTTGATAAATAGGTTTAAAGCAAAACTCTTTAAAAATTAGATTCACTGAATAGCATATATTTGTATTTTTCTAATTATAGTTATAGTTATATGTGCTTATTTGTATATCCTGAGTTTATCTATTTGTTGAACAGCCTTTTAGAAATTATTCTGCTGGTTAAACCTGGGTTTAATCCTTGACTGTCCTCATTGTCTTGGTTTCAAGAAAAAGAAATCAAATAGAAGTGATAAACCTGGCCAGGGGAGCTCTGCAAACAGAAATAAATATACCAATATATGTTTTCATCTGGCAAAATCAACCAGAGAAGACATACTTTGCCCTAGGGAGATGAAGGCCCAAAAGCAGAAAGGGAACAGTTCCTACTTTCCTGATTCACCGTCATGTGCAATTTGGAATGGTACCACAGAGGACAACCTCTTTAACTTACACCTTGAGGACAAATTATGAAGTTCAACCAAGTTCAGCCAAGACAGATAAAGGCAAATAGACCTGTCAATTATCCAAGCTAGGGTCTGGCTGCCTGAGAGGAAGGTCTGCTGAAGAGGCCTGGAAGGTCCTGGTGGGCAGTAAGAGAGAGATTTTCAGATCCATCTGGGCACAGCCCTAAGCAACTTGTTCTGACCCTACATATGACCCTGGTTTAAGCAGGAGGCCTGACTTCACATTTGAATTATCCTATGACACTGACAGTAACTCTTTATATCTTATGTGAACATTTTGTACTGGCAATAATGCTAGAAGTCAACATCCATGGCTTGTGCAGTAATTTTGAAAAAGTTTCCACACTTTCAGAATAACTGAAGAGAAAATATAAGCTTAAAAATATGCATTAGTGGCTGTAAATATTGTTCAAGAAGATTAGTGCTTTACAATATTTAGTTATTAGACACATACATAATTAATACTAACCTAATGTTCCTAATAAGCAACAACTTAAATGATTCCATTGGTGACATTCTAGAGGTATCCTTCTTATGTCACTTGTCACAGCTATTGGGCCTCTGCTTTAGAAAAACAACATTATTTGTATAAGCCACAGTAAAAAGCAACATCCAGTTACAAAATACACCAGGGATTGCTCCACAAAATTGTGGGTGAAGTAGTGACAACATGCATTTCCATAAATGCTCAGCTATGTTGGCATTGTGTGTGAGGACATACCATTTCTAATAACTTTGTTGTTGTCATTTTTGGAAATTGAAACAACATGTGTGACGTATAACAACGGATGGCAAAATCCTCGAGGCTAGTCGAGACTGACGCTTCAAGGATAACATGGAATTTTGTTGACAGAAATGAGATTCATTCTCATGCAGTCCAAAGCTGATTCCAACACTGAGGTCCATTATCAGAGAGACTCACTCCAGAATTCTGCAGCTGGCAGAAAAGGGCTTGAATTTTTGTAATTATCTTAGTACCAATTTTGTATTGCTCAGGCTTCTAAGAATCCACTGTTGCAGTCCTCTTCAGAGATACAGTCCTTTAAGCTATGCATAAGCAAAGGTGAATTCTGCTGGTTCAGATCTGCTAGATGATGATTCAGACACAGCTGCTCCACAAATCATGTACTTCCAGGTATTTTGGGACATGATGAAAACATTTGCTACAAGCCACAATGAAAAGAGTGTCTCCCTACTAAATCTAAAATGTAGCAGGTGTCTTCTCACATGTCTGCTCAGTGTAACCACATGACTTTCAACCTAGTCAGATCATAATGTAATCCTATGCAATTCCAGTAAGGATTGACAATCAGCTATTCTAGATATATTGATATTTAAGTGAAAACACAACAGAGCTTAAATGAAAACCTAAACATCTTCAAGCGATTACCTCAGTGTCTTCCTTTTTTTCCTTTCGTGGATGCTCCAGAAAGCTACTAATACTGTTATAAAGGGGTTAATTGATAACAGTAGTGACTGAAATACAAGGCTGCTTTTAAGCAAGGGCTTCTGTCTTTTCACTTGTTGCTCCCATGTATGCCTTGTATCAGCCCACTGCATACTCTTAATGCTTAAATCTTTATCTCTTCTCCTGAGCTCACTCCAGTGTTAGCATCTATCTTCTTTTGTTGCTTTTCAGCCAGCTAAATCAAGGAAACCACTAGTAAATATATCATTTTGACTAAGTATAGCTTTAAAATAACCTAGTTCCAAACCCCTTTAATTAGTTACAGGGAATTGCAAACTTGGGGAACCTAACAATGAAAAGGCTGAGTCCTAAATTTTTTATTTCAGGTGATTCACCTCAGAATCAACCTGATGTTTGCACAATTCATTCCTCTTTTTCTGTCCCCCTCCCCAAAAATTCCAATGTCAGTTCAAACCCTGGAAATAAACATGTAAATTAGTAGGTTTGCTCCTTATCCACTTGCAAGATGACAGCAGCTTGATAAATGTAAAAACTTTCATTATGTGCAAACTAGCACAGTGACAAATTCATCTAAATGTGAACAAAGCTTTATTATATCCCAGAAGATGCAGATAAACAGCCAGCAGCCACAATTCAAAGAGGAACTCCAAGATAACAAGCCTCCAAACAGCCCCTGACAGTGAGGACTGGCATAGCATGCATCTCTGAAGACAGATCTACCCTACACTCCTGGATCCAGAGGAGTAAATGCTGCATCTGAGAGCTAAAAAATCATGTTTTTATCTGCTTCCCACCCTCACCACTGACAAACAGAGGATGTTCTAATGTAGAGATTCCTCCTGAGCATCAAAAGAGAAGAAAGAAATCCCAACAAATCTTTGAATAAAACTATGTGACACATTTTTATGGTTTACTCCAATGAAACCATTAGGGTTTCACCTTTATTGGCTCTTATCATCAAAGTATATGTACTTGCTTTAAGTTGCTGTCCTTAGTATTGTTTCTGTTCCTTGTCATCCCTCTTACCTATGGCTACTTCAAATTTAGAGCACTGTGTTTATCCAGGGACTGATGGGATCCAAATACAATGACATTTGTGATAACCAAAACTCTTCTGGGTTTCTCTGTAGTGTGATGACCTAATCTATATAATCTATAATAATCTATAATCTAATCTATAATAATCTATAATCGAAACTGCCATATAAAATAGTATTAAATAGTATCAAACGGCCAAACCTATCCCTATGTGTGGCCATATCTCCTTACAAATTCTTTTTTTAAACACCTGATGCAGTCTGCTGTTTATTATATTCTGATGGATAGGAACACATATGGAGGGGAGCTGTAATTTTACCCTGTGCGAGACAAGTCAAATATAGTAGGGAGCAGGGTACACATCTATAGATACCAAAATCCTATAGGTAAGAACAGCAAGAAAGTTTCATTTTCACAGTTCTTGAGGAGATTTTCAGGGCAGCTAAAGATTAGAAGGAGCATTGATAACTTGCCTCGTTAGAAGCATTGCTTTCATCGTTTGCATCATTTTCATGGCAGCTAAAGACTAGGAGGAGCATCGATAACTTGCATTGTCTTGGAAAGGCTGTCAAGTTATCCATGGACATAAAATATCTGGACATAAAACTCTGTGAATAGGGATTCTCAGAAGACATGACAAACCACTGTAAGCCATTATTTTGATCATCATTCACAGTCTTAAGGTTTTAAATTTTTTATTATTTGAAATAGATTTTGGTCCTGGATGCATTGGGTTGTAAAGTATTTGTGTCTGTTCATACAAAAGTTTGGAGAGAAGAATGTCAAGGGTTTTTTTTTTTTTTTATTAATAACAGCTATATTCACATTTTGTTAGAGGTCTTCATCAAAGCCATGAGGTGTGTTTCAAAGGAAACTCTCTTTCTTGGTGTCATGCACGTCACACAAACTCCACCAGAGACATTGCTAGACTGGGAAATGCCCTTGGGAAATGAGTCTGAAAGATAAAACAAAGGTGAATGATGAAACAGAGACAAAAAGGAAGAAAAAAATAATTTCTCCTTTGCTATTTAGATGCTTGTGACTTTTTTTCAAAGCAGCAGTACACCAGTAGCTCTTTAGGTTTCTAAAAAGTGGTGTGTCTTTTCAAGAGAAACATAAATACCCCCGTACTGACATGGAAACTTTTTCTACAGGACCTCAAAGCATCACTGACATTGCTTTCTGGGTAAACAGATCAGCTGCAGATGACATGTGTTGGTCATGTAGATAGTCCTGTTAGCACGAGTTGAGCTTCCTGGGCACCGGAGGTGTCAGAGAATGAGGTCTGGATCAGTGAGGTCTAGTAATTGCCTCTGCAATGGAGATCACCCACCTGATGTTCACATCCTCTTGAAATTAAGATTTCTTAGTGAAAAGCAGTTCAGAGAAATAGCAAGGGACTTATTTTTACAGAGAAAGAACATGTTACAGAGAAAGGGTAAAGGAGATAAGAGCATGAAAATACTCAGAAGTCATAAAGAGAGAACATATTTATCAGTATGGTGTTAGATCTCCCAGGAGACCAGGTCTCCTAAGCTCTTGCTACCTACATCCCTGCTGGCATGCTGGAAGCACTGAGAGCATAGATAAGATACAGCCAAGCAGCTGTGTCCTTACACATGTACTGGTGAAAATGTCTCTTTGCTCTTCCTTATAGAGAGCTGTACTCCAGTTTCAATCTGCATGAGCCACGTGGGAGATGTAGGCCAGGTATGGATAAGGAAGATGACATTGGCCTCACCATCCACATAATGAATTGCATTCACATCCAAAAGTAAAACAGATAAACACATTCAACATTTCCTACACAAATAGGGGGAAAGTGGTGGAGAAGGAAACTTAGATGTTCTGCCAGGAGAATCCAGCCAAAATCCAGCCACCATTTTCCAAAATGTGGAAAAATATTAGAGAGGAGAAGAAGAATTAGGTTGCTTGGGACATTCGAATCCAGCCATGCTGATTTATCTGGTAAAGCCAGTGTTTACACTGCTGGAAGGTGACAAGATGACCTAGCAATTTCTTTCCACTCATACATTCTTTGGCACTAATCTATGCTACTTCACACCAATTTTAGACATCAACCAAACCTCATTCTAAGTCTGCAAGTAAAAGTAGAACTGAACAACCTGACCCTCTGATAACTCATTTGCTAATATGGATTTAGAAGAGTGATTTTCCAATTGCTTGTCTTCTAGGCAAAGATATTTCTTTTCAAATACTACAATGGCCACTAAGAGTGGGTAGCTCATATTACTACATCAAACCTAGACATTTTTCACTAAAAAAATAAAAAAAGAAAAAAAAAAGAAAGTTAATGCTGTTGATAAATATCTAGGAAACTCAGCTGCATGTGCATTTCCACATTCAGTATGAAGCAAGTCTCTACAGAGCTTTAAGAATGAGGTAAAAATGTGACAAAGGAAAAGAGAATAATAACTCCAACTGTCTTTATATTCCAACATCTTTAGTTGACTTCTTATCTCCAATGATACTGTGCAAGTGACAGTGTGATCTGTCTCTAATAAATGTGTAATCTGCTCTAATAAAGCTCAGACTGGTATAAATGACCATTTGAAGGGGCAGTGTAGGAGTGTGTGAATCAGACAGCCTCAGATGAGTGGCTAACAGGAGTCAGAGCTAGTGGACCATTTTTCAGTTCTTATTATTATCAAGTCTCTTCTTTCAGCAGCAGCAAGTAGCTGGTGGCAAAGAAATCAGTTTGTGTTGTGCACATTCTTCCCAATCGGTTTTGTTTCTCTGAAATAAAATAATTTCATGTTCCCTCTAAGTATGCCAAGGAAACACTAATATTTACATTAAGTTTTCTTAAATTAATATAATAATATTGTATACACAGCACCTTAAAGTATTAGAGCCTCCCTAAAGTTTTGAGGCATCCTACATCCTAACACATGGCAAGTTGAAAAATTTTTTCCTTATGCCATTTCTATGGTCTCCAGAGGCTTACTAAAGGCCAGAAGTGAGACAGAAGATATGAATTCTACATTCAGACCTGGAGATTCAGAGGTGGCTAACATATGGTGCAATTTCCACTCGTGAGAGTAAGAAAGGTTGTGTAGAATAAGCAAAAATAACGTGTGTCTACTACCTGAAAAAGACCTCTTTGTAGTATAAAAGCATGTAAGTGAGGGAAAGGTGAGGAATGTCAGATTGCAGCTGCTGAGAGCTGAAAATATTGTGTTCTGAGTAAAACACTGAAATAGTGACAGTCAGGCCAATAATATTCCTTTTTTTAAAGAAGTAAAAATGATCAAAATTCAACTAATGTCTTTTAAGTTGTTCTACAGTAAATATCTGGATTTTATTTTATTTTCTAGGAGGAGAGTTATTGGTCAAAACTTGCAGTATCTTTGTATATAAATCAATGTGTTTGTTCTGCCATATAACTGAAGATTTAGACTACTGGAGGAGTTCTGAAATTTTGTATTTGTCGTCTGTTTTTAAGCTGAGATCGATATAAAGCATTTAAGACAGCAAGACACACTTGTTCAGAAAAATATTCCTAGCTTTCAGAAGTTGTCAGGAAAAATAGCTGAAGTAATTTATGACAATATTCACATACACAAAATCACAGAATGGTAGGGCTTGGAAAGAATATCTGAAGGTCATTTAACCCCACCATTAGAGAAGGATCAGAGAAAATCACCCAGGAACAAGTCCAGGTGGGTTTTGAACGCCTCCAGAAATGAAGACTCCACGACCTTTCTGGGAAGCCTGGTCCAGTGCTCTGCCACCCTCGAAATGAAGACCTTTTTCCTCATGTTTATGTGGAATCTCCTACATTCCAGTTTGTGTCCATTTCCCCTTGTCACGGCATGCCACTGAGAGGAGTCTGTCTCCATCCTCATTTAACTGGATAGGAATAACCTATCCGATATGTTGCTAAAATATGCCTACTGGTTTATTTGTCAAGTACCTGAGCATATTAAAAAAGGATATAAAATACCAAAACTAACTCTGAATGTTCATTTATTTTTCTGAAGACAATCATAGACCGGAGGCTGCCATATCAACACAAAGTAAAGATACTTTTCCAAACACTTTTTTTTATGTTACTTTTGCCATAGAAGGTACAATCTAACAAAAAAAAAAAAGTCTGGATAAAGTGTCTCTGATTACCTCCCACAGGTGAGACTGATACATTCTGCTCATGACAGGCACACTCCCTTTTTAGTCTTTGAACTATGCCATTAGGAGATGATTTCAGGAAGAAGCAAGCTCATATTCACTTTAACAGAAATTCAGGGGTTTTGTCAGCTATTAAAAAGAGCTAACATCTGAGTAGTTTCAGGAGGAACAGTTGTGTTTAAAGATATATGATGTTATATGATTATCAGGTGTTATGAAACAGAATAGAAAAGTGCCAGATTAATATATTAAAAAATTGTGCAAGATCAATTTACACTTTATCTTAGTTTTTTTTCCAAAGTATTTGTACTAAACTGTGTACAGTATCCATTAACACTAATGTATTTTCCTTGTACTAAAGAACCTACAGTCTTAATGTAGCATGTCAAAATATAGGATGTCAAAACATAGGATTAAAGGGCAAAATATGTAAGGGTGAGAGATTATTACTTTGGATTATAAAGAAGAGAGTTTAGAGATACATGTTTGGAGGAAGGCTGCAGACTGAGAGAGGAGAGGGCTTGATAGATGAAAGCAGAGGTGTTCTAGCAGGACAGAGGGAAGGAAGCAAAGCAGATAAAAGCAGCAGGAAAATGACAGGATTGGGAAGAAGAAAAAGAACAAGAGAAGGAAGATAAAAGCAGGGATGAGGTGATGAGATATGCAAAATTCTACACAGACACTTATAAAATTAAAAACACACCCTGCTGTGTACAGAAGTTATCCACACCTTCTTTTCACGCACAGATCACTCTTACGCTACCTGATAGTCCCACAGATATGAACTCCATTTCACAAATATAAAGATACATCAAATCAGCTTCCAGTCTAAATCAGATACAACCCTCAGCTGAGCAGCGATTTGTATGCACATTGAGCTTATTACAATGAGACAGCACTTTTATTATTATTAGGGCTAAGTACCATCTTGAAGCTTGACATGTAAACAGCTACAGGTTGAGACCTCTATGTGTATGCTTCCCATTTTATTTATAGCCTAATGCTATGCCTATTACTAGAAATCTAGCTACCACTAAAAATCCAAAAAGCACACTGACGGTACCCAGTGTGACACAGCCCATGACAGTGTCACCATGTGAAATCTCTGGGTGATGAAAGAAATGCACTTACTGCTTTTGTGTATACTGGTTTTGTGAGGCACTGCATTTGTGTATACCCAAGGCTGCAGATATTAATGTTTAGATAAGGGGTTTATTTTTTGTTTCATTTGGTTTGGTGGTCAAACCCATCTTGCTCTGAGAGTCAGCTGGTGGCAGAACACCAATGGGAAAGAAATTACAACAGTGGGCTTTGAGATCATATTTAGGACAAGACACAACAAATGGTTTCAAAGATTGAGTGTGGGGAAAGCCAGCCACTAGAAGAAGATGCCTTGAGCTAGAACCCACCATTCTGGCTGTGTGAATGTGCTGTAACATCTGACAAAGATTTTGTTAGCTTATATAAATGAGTGTGGTGAATTTTAACATGGACACACATTCATGTGAGTGTATACTCTTCTAAGTAGAGAGACAAACACGTAAAAATGGGGTAGGGATAGCCATAACCAAGTACTTACATGTTTAAATCCTAGGATCATTTAATCAGATTTTATATCTCTGAGACCTTAACTTTTACTGTTAATGCAGATATTGTTTGCAGAAGAGTGATCTTGCACTGGAAAAGTTTATGCTGATCTACTGTATCCATGCAGCCTAATGCAGAAGTGGTTGTATTCCTTCTACAAGATTCCTGCCTCATTTAGAATACTTGTTTTCAGGCTCCCACAATAAGGAAAATAAAATATAAGCAGAACAGCTGACCCAGACTGACCAAAGGGATATTCTTTACTGTAGGATGTCTGCTCAGCAACAAAAGTGAAGAAAAAGGAGAAGGCATTTTTCTTCCAGAGCAATCAGTGCAAGTACTGAAGCTGTACTTCATGGGAAGTGGCTGGACAACCCTGCTGATGGGAAGCAGAGAATAATATCTTTTGTTTTCCTTCACTTTTGCAAGTGACTTTTGCTTTTGATTTATTAAACTCTCCTTATCTTGATCCACAAGCCTTTTGTCATATTTTCTCCCTGCCCTGCTGAGGAAGGGAGTGATAGAGAAGCTTTAGTGGGCACCTGGCACTCAGTCACAGTCAACCCACTACAGATGGTCATCTTCTCAGGGCTGCTCATATTTCATGGATGTGATCAATATATAGAGTGTTTAATTAATCTAATAAATCCCATTATACTTGACCCAAGTTTGCCATACAAATGCAACAATATCCTCAATGTCCTGGCCTACTGAGTCACTACAAAACAAAATTGTTCTGTTGGGTGAATCTGACCCCTGGACCTGCCCTGGTCAGTTCTGTAAAGGATGGGGAAGATGAGAAAGCTTGCTGTGAAGCCCAGTGTGGAGAACACAGGGGTGGTGTTTCCCACTGTTAGTACTGCATCTTCTGCCTATCAGCTGAATCCCTGAATGTTTGCTGAACGTTTTCTGAAGCCTTTCCCACAGCATAGTTATAATGGCTAGCTGCACTGCTTGCTTGTGCTGTGTGGAACAAGGAAATGAAGAAAAGCTGTGCTGGCAAAAGTTAACATGAGGAATATCTTGCAGGAAAGTGCTCCTGAGGGCTGCAGTCCTCCATTGCTCAGAGCAGGTGAGGGGAGATCTTTAGTCCTTTCCAGCCTTACTGACCCTTGGTTGCTTACCAGATTTTTGCCACAAAGATGGCTTAAAATGTCATCAGTCTGGTTTATTGATTTTCATGCACTGAAAACTGGCACGTTTAAGGTGCCAGTGTTACACATTGTTCTTCTGTCTTGCCCAACTTTAGGGCTCTTCTGGGAGTTATAGGGAGGTACTAATCACATTGATTACAGGCGCTGTGAAGTTCTTTCCTTCATCGTGTGTGCCGACTTTGTCACCCTGACAGCAGTAGCAAAGAAGATAACATGACATACTTTTTCTCTCTTCTGTCACCACATCCCAGATTTTTAAAAGCAGTATGCTTAGAAGTGGTGGTGAGTAAGCTCTGTTTAACAGGCCAGAGTAACAAATGTGGTACCAGACATTAGGAAAGACAACTGCAGGAGCAAAAGGGCTCTTATTTTAATCTGTATCAGATACAGGCTCCCATGGACAGCCTCGCAGTTTCTTTGGAAGTTTTGAATATGTCCAGAATATCTATTTAAAGATCAAGAAGAAACATATGGCAGATAACCTTATCTCCAAGAAAGTAAGAGATGCAGAACCATGAGATGTCTGTTCCAGAAACAACAAAACTGGTCTGATCACAGTGAAGAGCTTGGGACTGGAAGGTAGGAAGGCAGTACTTCTATCATAAATCCCTAAACATTTCTTTATTGTAAGTTCAAAAGTGAGTCTGGACAATTTAAGATCCAGGCAGCTGCTCCTTGTTGAGGAAATAATTTCTTAAAGGCTTTGTGGTGTGTTTTTAGTGGCAGTGGTTACACCACTAAAAATGACAAATACATCTGAAAACCACTGACACTGCAGCCTGCACTGTCATCCTGCATGTCCAACAGGTTTTATGTAAGTGCTTGAGGAGGGAAGTTTATAGGTTTCTTTAAGTAGTGTTTTGTCTGCCTATTACCTAGCATATCTCTGTGCTGGCTCATATTGCATCACATTGCTCAAGTAGTATCATGTTGCTGTATTAGTATCTGGGTTAGCATGTGGATTAAAAGCTGCAGAAAAATCTAATAAGTAAAATGACATTATTCATAGCGAAACAATTCTGCTAAAATATTCTTTTTTATGTGACAACACCATGAGATCAGTGATTTCAGTGGAGGTCACCTACTGCTATAAACCAGTAATTTTTACTTTCTGTGTACCTCAGTTTATGAATCAAAAGTTCAATGAGACTTTTCGGTATGGCAAAAAGTCTAGGTCAAGTGGGGTTTTTTTGAACTACTGTACAGTTCTGCAGTTCTCAAGTTTATTTCCAGTTAAACTTCACTGAACAAAGTATCTTTATATGGCTTTCACTTTGTATAGCAGTTGCAGGTATATTAAACAGGCCTGCATAATAGAACTGGCACATAAATACAGTGAATTTATAGTAAAAAAAAGAGAAATTGATGGATCATATGTATTCACTTGCTATATGCAATTTGTATTTAACTCGAGTTCTATTTTAACAGCATAGGAGAATTGCATGTCTCCTCTTTCAAACCCAGGGCAATTGTTATAAATGTAGATATGTGACAATCACTGTTTTAAAAGTCTTAAAATAGACTACATTATATCTAAGTCAATAGATGCTAATTTCAACATAGTAATCGTCTGTTTAAATGTATTGATGTATTTAACTTTCCTCCACAATTTTAAGACAGATAAGAATCCTCTCTTTCTGGAGGCAGTGAGGTCTTCAAAGCACTAATGAAGTGATTTTATTTTTTTATTGTTGTCTATATTTGACTATACAGATACTCTAAAATACTCCAATGTGCTTATTTCGTTTAAGTAGAATTTCTTTTCCTGAGCAAAATAACTTGAAGAACATTTTAAACAGAAATTATCTGCTCACCAAAAAGTAAAAGCTTATCTGAATTTCCTTGGTTTTCAGTGTTAAAAGCCCACGACACAAAACATTTACTTTCTTTCTAACATTTTTTTATTGCAATTAGTGATTGACTCCTCTCTACCATCACCAACCTCCATTATGTACTAGCTCCTGAGAAGGCCTTTAATCACAGTAATCCACGTGCTAAACAGATAAAAATACTTTTTTTTTTCTCTCTAGGAATATTTATTTATTTTTTGTTACCTGAGTCAAAGCTCCTGTTGGTATCAGAATTGTTATTGTCGTCTACTTGATGTGGCTGCAGGAGAAAATTTCTGGTTAGGTATAAATTTACACTTCTGGTTTTACCATTACTGCAAATGTTGCTGGCATGCCTAACACTGAGGATGAAAAATCCACCATAAAACCCAAATAGACAGTCTAGAAGCCAACCAATACACATGCTTCACACTGCTGCACTACACCATTACCACTTCAGTGCCAATACCCATCTAATCCGTTTAAAACTAGAGTAGATATGTCTTTTGATCCTGTAGCCAGTTTCAGAGACTGCAGTTCAGATTTACCTTTAAAGGAAGCAAAAATTATTCAGGAACTAACATGCCTGTAAGCTTGATGAAGTAACCAGTGATGTTCTCAGTGCAACAGCAACAGGCACTCCTGAGATTGAAGCCTCATAAATAGCAGTTAAGCTTCATGGAGAAATAAGAAGCAGAGGAGGCATTAGGCCGTTTCATGTGTGCCACGCTGAAATTGCAAATCCCTACTTACTGGGAATCAAAACAAAACAATAATTTATGTTATATGATTCCTGAACTGCAATGGGATTGATCGGACATGATGACCAGACTACTAGTTCTCAAGAGACCTCACATAGTATTCCAAGTTAGTTATTACCTTAGTCTGATCAGTGGATTAAATTACACAATTCTGAATAAACATATTCTATTTACACGGTCAGTCCCTTGTCATCATGATTTATAGGAACCTTACTGCATACAAACATATCTCTGTGATTTTGATGAACACAGATTCTCCTCCTTTAATTTTTAATATCAATTTTTCTTCTAGCTTATTTTACACTACTGAAAGCACAATACCTAGAAAGCATGAATGGTCATTTCAGAGCCAAAGCAAAATGGTAGCTAGTTGTTTTCTAATTTCAGAGGAAAAACTATGCCAAGAGTTGTCCATTCCAGCTTTACATAATTCTATCAAAAGGCAGCATAAACTGGGAAACACTCTTTGTCTGCCAGAAGTATTAATTCCCTATTCTTTTGCTGCATAGAAATTTCACTTGCAGCATAAACTTATTTCTTAATGGATTAGCACTCAAACACTACTTCAGCCTAATACAAGCCAAGAAAGCCGTGTAAGTTACTGCCAATCTAGAACTGAAACATAATGTCTTTTAGCCTCACACTGCCTTTGGATAGGTTACTGCTGGTCTTTGTAGATACATGAAATGTCACTCATCTATTATATCTAAAATGGTATGACTTCTTACATCACATCAAAGTGTCACCAAACTGTACTTTTTATCATTTTTATCACCATTTATAAAGATGGTTCTAAACTCCTAGAAACATCTAGTAGCCTTTGTACAATCTGTACATTGTACAATTCCACCTAAACATAAGGAAAAACTTTTTCACTGTGAGGGTGACAGAACACTGGAACAGGCTGCACAGAGGGGTTGTGTAGTCTCCCTCTACGGAGACATTCAAAATCCACCTGAACGCATTCCTCTGTGTGTGTACTCTAGGTGATCCTGCTCTGGCATGGGGGTTGGACTGGATAATCTTTTGAGGTCCCTTCCAACCTGTGACATTCTGTGTAATATCCTTGAGTTTAGCTGCTTTGGAGTTGTTGGGTTTTTGGGTTTGGATTTATGGATTTGGATTTGGTGGGGGTTTTTTTGTTTGTTTGTGTTTTGTTTGGGTTTTTTGTTTTGGTTGTTTTTTTCCAGTTTAAATTAAGGTTTGTTTCTTAGTTCGCAATATTGGGCAAAAGAAGAATTTAAGCCTACTCAGTATTTACACAAGAGAGCACAACTTGAGGAACAAGTGAGGCTGTGATTTCACCATTCTTAATTCTAGACGTGCATTGCCACATCTCTGAACAAGACAGACTTGTCCTGGGTCACACAGGGGTACACAATCACCCTACAGGGGAAAAATGGGCAGGCAGCCATGATGCAAGACATGATGCACTGATTTGGTCAGATTAATGTTTTTAGTTTTGTCTTGATGCCAGCTACAGAAAGACGCATGATAACATATGGTGAATACCGTATTTGGTCTATTTATCAAGTACTATTGTCTGTTCTTCACTATGCCATCATAATCAATTAGAACAAAGTTTCACAAATCTCAAGTCTGAAGTACAGCCCTTATTCATGTTGACTTCATTTAAAGTTCATAAGAATGCTTATCTTTAGATAGGTTATATTGTCTTTATTTCCTTGTGACCTTGTAAGAACTGGGAAAACAGAAAACTCATAGTAATAATCAAGCGATCTCCAAATTTTATATTTTCAAAATATAAACTCAGCATTTCAACACAGCAAAATCAACACAAACAGATCTTTGAATAAATACAGCACATTTCTGTGGTGTTTGAAGTTGCTTTTAATAGGAGCCCTATTTTAGCTTTTACCAGTTCTGGTATAAATCAAAGTATCTGCCAGAATTGGGATAAAATGTTACTTTCCTCTTTATGTGCCCTGAGAATTTCAAACATTTTCTAAAACTTCTGCAGTCTTGGAGAGTTCATTTGACAGTAGGTAAAAGGCTACACAGATAATGGTTAAAGCCTAAGTTGCCTAATATAGTAGCACCTCTTATCTGCTGACACATAGAGGCTCAGAGTTGTTTACACATGGATGGAGATCATCAGTTACTACTAATGAATTACACTATTTGGAGTAGCCAGGCAGAAAGCTGGAATATTAACACTGAACAACACAATCTATTGGCAATATAAAATGCTTTTACAAGCCTGTGCTCAGCAGGTGGACATAAAACAAGCTTTCTGCCACCACGGTAAAAATGCAATGGAATTGCATGTCTATAGATCCATACAGTCTTATTTTAACTACATAGGCTCGTGAGGTGGTATACCTCAAAGACTAGACCCAAGTGCAGGAATTTAAAGTAACTGACATAGAGAAGGGATAAATCTTATGTAAATTAATCCTTCATCATTTTACTAAAGCATCATGTCAAAAGGCCTGGACTGTGACAATCGGCACAGACGTAGCTGAAAACAATCCACAGCTAGTTCAGGTGGCTCTAAATATTTTGCCAAGTTCTGCTTCGGTCACAAATTACCATTCTTGGGCAAACTTGTTAAGAATAGACCAGTGCTATGTTCCAACAACCTGGTATTCTAGAAATTAACACCAAGTTCCAGCATGCCATATCTGTCAACATCCTGGACACAATTGGTTTCTGTCCCTAAGAAAACATCAAGGTAGCTCTGATGCTTGTGAAGGATTCAGCAGGGCGAAGTCACTAAACGCACAAAATTGTTCAGGTATTTTAAATGACAAATAACTGTGTAGTATGTAGTATGACATCTCCTTTAACTCTTCCTGAAGTGGAGGCTAAATTAGGGCTGGGACCAAGTTTGGCCAAATTCTTAGCAATGTCAGAAAAAAAATCCACCTCTTCATTGCACAACTCAGATATAAGCATTAGCATGCTAATAATATCACTGTCCCTTATCCATCCTAAGAATGAGTTTACCCTCATGTTGAATAATAGCAATGACAAAAGTGGTAGAATCTACAAGATTCTACAAGATAGATCTACAAGAATCTACAAGAGAGTGCACTACAGGCTGCATAACACCACACAGGCTAGTGATGCAGTATTTTGAAACATACAAAAGGAAGGATACCACAGGACATTTGTGGGAAAAGTACCATTTGTAGATTTTTTACAGATTGTCCTCCCTTCTTTCATGCACATCTGCACACAGGAGCACAGGGAGCTGGGGACAAGAACCTTCCTTGCATGGCCTACATCAGGTCAAGTAAACACAGCAGTTAACTTTAGGGCACATTGGAGCTACTCTATTATTAATCCAATTTAGGATCATGGATCTTAAATTGAGATGAGGAAAGAGATAAAGAAGAGCTTGGTTTAATTTTTCCCAAACATCATGCAATAGTGGCAGCTTTTTGCACAAGGAAAACCAATATGTACTCAAAAAAAGGGATGAAGCGATGGGTTCAGGGAAGAGAAATCCTTGAAAGCAGATAACAAAGTGTTCCCCACTGCTTTTTCTGAGGTGGCATGCTTCAATAGAGCCCCTGTCTTGGAGAGCTGCCAACAGTACCAAGTAGTCAAGGAACAAATAAAAGGAGGGTTATTTTATGCAGCAATATAATGTGTTTTAAGGACAGCAAGAACAAGAAATTGAAACTTTCATGTCAAAGATACACATACTCAATCTCTACAAAATGTGATGGAAACGCATGTAAGTGAAATAAAAATGAAAAAGAAAGACACAAAATGCATGTTCATGTAAAAGAGCGTTAAAGATGTACATAAACTATATAGAACAGTAAGACACAAGGATGGCAGATGCACCTAGCACGGCTGCTAGTGCAGAAAATTACCAGTCTCTGAGAAGAAGAAAAGAAAAAGTAAGGAATATAAAGGAAAGCAAAACTTGAAGGTGATAAAACATTTTTTAAGCACCATAGTAAGAAGACACAGGGCTTTATACCAAAACTCTTTCTTTTGAGAGGGAATAAAGAAACTTGTAACTGATTAAAAACACTTTAGCTCATCCTGCATTTATTTCTTCATTCAACAGAGAAAAAAAAAAAAAATTCTTGGTGGTGTTTTCAGTTACAAAAATATGTTAGTATCACTTTTCTATGTTGTTACACCTTTTCTGTAAATAATTTGCTCCCAGGTAAATCATAAAAGCTGCAAAGGTTTAAGTGTCCTTTATAGCAGCAAAGTGTTCACACCTCAAATAATTGACACTGTTCAAGTCCTAACCTAATTAAGGATGTCTGTCTCAATTTAAGTTTAGAGTAGATGCAAGCTGGGACAGTCGTTATCAGCAGACCATCTTCTTTCAGGTCAGTTACTTTGGTTTCCATTAAAGGCCACAAAAGCATTAGAACATTGCATTGTTATTAAGCTCTGTATTAATTTATTCAGAAAGGATTCTCCATTTACCTACCTATTTCTTTAGCAGGAACTTCCTGATGTACTGCTTCAAGTTAAAAAAAGATGAGACATCATCTTGGGTTTTTCTTCTTTCATTAGCAAATTTCCCATTCTTTAGTGTGACTGCACTTTACTACTGTATACACAGGTGCCAGCAACTATCTTTCACAAAGCCTAGATTTTTGGCATTATTTCCTCACAGGTTTGTAACTTAGTCATAATAATTGAAACACTAATTTCATTAAAAGCTTTTGTTTTTTTCATTTAGCAATTCAGTTTTAATCTTAAGTCTCTTTGGAGCCTATTTTACTTAAGAACTGCTTTGCCTGTGTTTTTTCTCTCTCTTAGTCCACCTGATGTCCCTGTACCCTCTCCACTTCTATAGTACTATTAATCCATTGGTCAACTGCATACAAGCGTGCTAGTAACACCTTACTAAACTGCTGTGGATTTCAGTAAAATTGATTTTAGGGGAAAGAAAACCAACTCAGAGCAATGCTTTTCCTGAGCAAAAGCCTCCTGTGTGCTCTGTTTCCCTGCCTAAGTGCCTTGGCTAGTGAGTCAGAATATAGGCTGATCTTGCCCTGACAGTGTGCAGAGTATAGTAGAATAACTTGAAGCATGGGGCCTTGAGAAAGGAGCTGAGGTTATTGCATCAGATGAAGCCTTACACAGGTCATATATAAGGAGCTTTACACGGGACAGATACCCACTTAAAAATAAGGTTTGTAAGAAAATTAAATTAGGGAATCATTCATAAGAAAGAGACCTTGGGTTTGATTAATGGAGAATTTTCAAACCTCATCCCAGTGTTAGTTTGCAGACTGTCTTGGGAGCTCTGTTATCTATCTTATGCACACGTTCTGTTCTCATTGCTGATACTTTCAACACCAAAATTAAAAGACTTAAGTATGGGACACCACGGTTGTGTCAGCCATTCAAACACTTGTGTCAGGTGGAAAAAGTTGTGGGTAGAAATGTGTGGGCTCTTTCAGTATGGCAATTGAAAGGAATTGGTGTTAGAGCCGGAAGGAATGGGCAGGAAGGGATGAAAGAAAGGGCAGATGGAGAGGGTACAGGGGCTGGATTTTGCTGCTCCCCGTGACAACAGCAAGAAGCCCTTGAGTATTAGTGGAAAATTGAGACCAGAAACAGAATAAGGCACACTGAGAAGGCATAAACTTGACAGGACTCTGCTCACCTGTGTGGTAGGGAGAATCATGAGTTCTGGGGCTGATGGAAAACTGGGAGGCAGGACTATAGACACATTCCTGGAACAGAATAGAAGCAATAGAGGTAGTATCAGCCATGACTAGGGAAAGCAGGCACAAATATTTCTATGGGCAGCCTACTTTGCAGCAGAGTGAGACAAATGAGCTGGCTCCAAAACAAGGTAACTATTGCCATTACGTTGCTGTGTGTGAGCTAATTCATCCATCTGAAAATTGGAGCTTGTTACTAAAGGTGTGTCAACTTGCTGATATAAGGATAACACTTATCTGCTAGCACAGGATGTGTGTTTGTATTTCCTAATATGCATAGCATCGTGTGGACCTTTCAGCTCGAGTGGCACTAGCTTAGCATCTCTATAATACACTATATACTAACAAATATGTGCCCAACACTATCAGAGTACAGTCCCTTCCAAAGCCTTGAACAGAACTGAAGCACCATTTCCCTCTTCTGACAAAGCTATTTATGACATCCCTCAGATACAGGGTTATAAATCCATTTGCTAAACATCCAATCTCAGTCTTTCCAGACTGGGAACACAGCCTACAATGCTGTTCTTAAAGCTGATAAACTTCAAGCTGATTAAAGCTGTGCTTTGAAGATAAAAAGTGTGATAAAAGTATTATGTGCTTTGAAAATGAAGCAAGAGACATCCTATATTGGGTATCCAAAATTAGGGGATGGTTTTGACAAATCTGACCCTGATCTGTGTGTCTCAATTTCTCAGTAATAAAACTTGGGCAATAATGGCACTTTATTTTGTAGGAAACCAGAGATTAGCTGATTTTATGATGTGCTTACATGATATGGTGAGAGCACAGCACAATCATCATGAAGATATTAAATAATTTTACATTTGATGCAGGATCTGCCTGTTGGATATTGAGTGAGATCTGATAACAAACATTGAAGGAAGATGAGTAACTACTACTTTAGTGAATAAGACAAGATTTCTCAAAGAGGGAAAAAAATACACCTGCACAATCATGTAATTAGAAGCTAACTGGTAATGTGTGTACATTGAGAAGGGAAGAATGACATTTGCATAGGAAACCTTTATTCTTATATTCCTTCCATCTTAAGCACCTGACTGCAATACTCTTCCCTATCATATATATCCACTATCAGGTAGTGACAGGACTAGGGGGAATGGAATAAAGCTGGAAGTGGGGAGATTCAGGCTGGATGTGAGGAAGAAGCTCTTCACCATGAGAGTGGTGAGACCCTGGAATGGGTTGTCCAGGAAGGTGGTTGAGTCCCCATCCCTGGAGGTGTTTAAGGCCAGGCTGGATGAGGCTCTGGCCAGGCTGATCTAGTGTGAGGTGTCCCTGCCCATGGCAGGGGAGTTGGAACTAGATGATCATTGTGGTCCCTTCCAACCCTGACTGATTCTATGATTCTATGATTCTATTTTGGTATGGTTTCTTCTTATAGGTAACTTTATTTTAATTATATAAAGAATTTATTGAATAAACTAGTTAAGTAGTTTAAAAGTTTGAAAATTCTGATTTTCGTATACGATGTCATTAAAATTGATTTGACTATCCTTTTTATCTTTGCCATGTATTTGTGATTCCTTTGTAAGAATTTTTATATTATGATAAAATAGTTTTGTTTTCATTATGGTAGCTGAAATCTTACCAGGAACTTTAGCAGTTCATTAAATTATATAATGTATGAAGATGGTGGAATGAATTAAATTAATGGAAAATAGACTTCTGATATTTTATTAAAATAATACACTTCATTCAAAAAAAAAAAAAGATTCAATTGGCATCAAAATGTCGCAAATGAGTTTTGTTGTTCAGTATAATGCTTTTATGAATTTATGTGCACAACAACCCAACTTTCTGCCTAAGGATAAAATGAGTCCCCAGATGAAGGAATGAATAATGTAAAATTATCTTGGACAGAAAATAATAACCAGTGCATGTTTAACAATTTGCATTTCAGATGCAAAATCCGTCTCTCCAATCTTAAATTTAACAGATAAAAAATAACAGGCTTGTGTTTGTTGGCTTGATTCATTTGGTTTTTAAATCCTTCAGTTCTTTCTTGGAAAAATCTTACAGAGCCAAGTAGTATAAAATGTAAACAACCTTCCTTCTGAGGAAAAAGGAACAGAATGAACTGTAATTACTGTTAAATATACCATTAGCCAAAACTTGGTAGGGTGATGGATAAAATGGTAAAGGATAATATGGATTGGAGCATGATTTTCACTTAATGCAGACTGTAGAACACAGGCACTCAGATTTACATATATTTACCAGCATTAAATGTCATTTATATTACAGAAATCCCACTACAATAGGGGTATGATAGGTGATATATAAAGCTGCCCAGTGCAAACAAATGTACAAATTTTTTTTATCTTCATTCAGTACAACCTTTTCTGCACGACAACCTTTGTTTCTCAATAACTAATGATAATTTTCAGAATTAAAATTAATATTTCAGGTACGTTCCCAGGCATTTTCTGGACATTTAGTTCTATGAAAAAATTAATTTTCTTATTAAATAAATCACCACTATCATATGATTTCCCTTTTTCCCTTCCTTTTCAGTACATGTGCTATGTGCCTCATTTTTTATGTTAACTTTGCTGATCTGAATATTTTATGCTTCACTCTGAATATTTTAAGTTACATACAGATTATTTGCATTTCCATCTGTATTTCCATTTACTATGATGCCAGTAATTAATTGGAGCTATCTACTCCGGTTACTGTGACAGCCCTCCTCAAAGATGCCAGTCATTCCTATGCATTTCTCAGCATTCTGGTTAATGCATGTCCAGAATCTATTTGCTAACAAAATAGATTCCAGTAGCTGTTATGAATTCTAACACTGAATTTAGAACTTTAACTTTGCAATACATGGAATCTTATATGAATCTCCTTTCTCCCTGTCTTCATATTTCCAATCTCAAAGGCCAGGCATTTTCAGAACTCTCTCAAGGCTTCTTTTAGGGACTCCTATGTGCCAATTGATAACACAAGGATCTCCACTCTGCTATTTTCTATCTGGCAATGAAAATAAGAAGAATTCAGTTAAACAAATAGTCACTCAAGCACTTCTAACCACAAATATTAGTGACTTTTGTTGTGCTAGACTTTCTGCAATGTCCAATCTGAAATTAAATCAAAACTTTTAGACAAGGTATGGAGTCTCAGTGCTATGTATATTTTTGCACTTTATTGGCCTTTGGAGGAATGTCTTGCAATAATAACGGACAAGCCCACAGGACAAAGGAGAATGAAAATTTACTTCTTTTCAGGAGTAGCAGGCTTTATCAGGAAAAAATATAAAGTTGCCTAGGAAAAGAACAAAATTCTGGCAGTGAAAACTAAATTGCTAAGAAAGCATGTTACGGTATATGTATGTGCATACTCAAGTAAAGGGATAAGGGAGATTACATAGGAGGCTATTAACTCATTTGCCTATAGAACAGCCCTCAAGGAACACTTTTGTTCTTATTGCATCTACAAGTACTTGTACTGATATTTCTCACTTATCCTTTGGCCTCTCACTCTGGTTTACTTTTGACATTGATAGTGGCTACCTAAATTCAGACCATGATTTGTTATGACCCTCCTTCACAAAAAAACCCTGTTTCTGCATTAGGCACAAATAAATGTCGAATGTTACTGCCAGTTTGGAGGTTATTGATCAAAATCTAAGTGTTGTTGTCTACGTATCTTTCAACTCTACTATTCTTTTATTGTTTCCTACTACTAAGACATGCGTAATAACAACTGAACGTAACTTTGCACTTGCTGTTCTTCCTGTGGGTGTAGGCATGTTGCATGCTGGTTCATGATGTAGAAGGTCACTAGCCCTGAACATTTCTAAGGTCACCGGAAGCCTCTCTTACTCACTTCCATCTATGCACCAGTCTTTTCTGATGCTCTCTGCTCACATTTCCACTGAAATGAACTAAAGCTGACTGAAGGAAATAAAATTTGAAGTATTTTTATTCATTTCACTGTGAATTACAGTAAATAACTGAAACTGAGAGGACTAGGAAAAAAAACCCAGTGGACCTAAGTACCTAAACGGCTTTCAATCTGGGCATCAGGTCGACTGCAAGAGAAGGAATTTAAAGCTTCTGGATGTTGATCAGGATTATGAGTCATGTATGAAGGTGCCCAGAGGGGTCAAGATCTCTATACACACAGGCACAGAGCAACTGGCTTCCTGGAGCTGTAAATTGGAAAAGTAAGACCCTGTGGAGTCAGTTTAAATGACAGTTGAGAAAGACTTATTTCATGAACGATTTTCAACACAGGTGCCTGAGGTCCTGTGTTAGTCATCAAAGTCCCTTGTTAGAGATGAAGTGATTTTGGCTACTTCATTCAGAAGTCTCTTAGCCTTTGATAAAAGGAGAAGGTTTTGATGTTGTTTCTTAGACTATTGTGATAGTCTGCCTCATTCTAGCTTGCCATACATTTTTAGTTCAGCATGACTGAGCTTTAGATATTTTCTAGCTCTGACACACTTTTTTTTTTTTTAAATGATTACATTTTAAAAGAAGTTTTAATTCCTGACAAGGGCAACTGCCAATTTTCATGCTCATAACCCAGCCATTTTTACTGAGTTGCTCCTCTGAGTTGAAATCCTGAGCTGAACTACCCTTATTCATTTATTAATTAACTACAAGTCACATTAGAATTGCCACTTAAATGTTAATGACTTTGTTTAATCAAAATTAATTGCAAGCATATGATATCTCATAATGGTAAATGTAAGATAATAGCGCAATTCCACCTCTGGGCCTTTATCACACAGGTTAACAATCTACCATTTCAAATAGCTGAAAGGAATGCAGAAAATCCAATAAAGTTTAAATTTATGACTATATTTTGCCCAGGACACTGTTCAGGAACTTGACTACTTCAGATTAACCATAAATACTACAGAGGACTCAAAGTGTTGAATTATTTTAAGTTTTGATGCATAATAAAAGTTCTTGCAACCTCTAATATACTGTGATACTGTGATAAGTGTTAACTGTGCATAATACATATACATGGAATCCGTACAGCATCATAGGATAATGGTTTAAAATCTAAGCTTGTATTTAAACATAACATGCATTTCTGGGCTTCAGAATTTCAGGAGAGACCTTAAAGACATTGACAGAGCTAACTAAAGACTCTAGTGTTAGGAACTCCATCAGTCTTTCTGTTTTAACCCTAAAGCAAATTTAATTATTGGAGAAATTAGCCATTTAGTTACTGAAAATATTAGTAGATGCAATCAGGTAATTATTTCATAATCTCAAGCTATTACTTCTCACTATTTCTCAGTTGCTTCTCTTATGAACAGACAAACCTCTCCATTTTGTAGAGGCAACTTCTACAGTGCTCTTATGTGCTAATAATAGAAAACTCTTCAGTTTGTAAAAGAAAAATTCTGATTATCACCAGGAAATTTCAGTCAAAAACTGAGAACTAACACACAACACAGAGAGAAGCATTAAGGAAAACCACCTTTTAGTAAAGCTTTGGTGAGACCTTTACCATTCTATGGAAGGAGTAAATTATGACAGAATTACACAGTTGTTACAGGAAGGAGAGTAAGCATAGAATCACAGCATCATAAAAAAAAAAAAAAGAGGCTGGAAAGGAGTTTTGGAAGTCACCAAATGCAATCTCTTGCTTCAGGCTGATCTAACTGAAAAATTAGAAGAGAATGTCCAAGTCCTTGTTCAGTCATGTTTTCAAAATCACCACAGAGGTGGATCCCACAGGCTCTCAGGGAAGCACATCCCAGTACTTAACCACCCTTAGAGAGGAATTTTTCCGGTGTGCAATTAGAATTTCCCTTGCTGCAACTTGTGATTGTTGCGTCTTGTCATCTCATTGTCATGAAGAGCACTGCCTAAGCGCCATCATAATGCATCTCCTTCCTCCCACAGTCTAACAGCAATGGTTTTTAAGAACTCAAATTGAAAAAATTCTTGGGATTTCAGTTACGTTTGAGTTTTCAGCATACCTGACCTGTCATCATCAATTTGCCTGGGCCTCAGCTGGCAACTGAAGATTGGAGACTATGAACTTGCCCAAATCCTTTATCTAACCACTTAGTGTCAGAGATGTGGTGAATTAGCATTGCTTCTCCTTTATTTGTATGCTCTTTTCTTCTGTACTTGAAACACTTCAAATTCATATCAGAGCAACTGTTCAAAATTTGTAGTTGGATCTGAAGTTTGCTGTGTCTGTTTCACACCTGGAGAACCTTGAGCCTAAGACTGCCTACTTTTCACAACAGTATTTGATGGTTTGATGAACTTATCTGGACTTAAAACTCCATATAATCTATATCCTTACTTTATCATGGTCACAGTTGCTGTACTTCTACATTAATACTGAAGACAGCTTGATAAACGTTTCATTAATTGTACATATCAGTTAACAATTTCACACTGAATGTGAAGCACAAGGTTCATAAGAAAGCATTTGCTAAACTCACGTGTGAATGCCAGCATCTGCTTAGTATCATTCAGCCAATAAATGATGCCCAAATATAGGTCATTTGTGTTTTCTGGACAGATATGTGGACAGTGAAGAAAACCTTTTCTCTCATGATTGAATATATTCAGAACTCATTCACTGCTTATAATTCCTTGGTTATAACTTCATTGACAGCCCATGAATTTATCCAGAAAATAATAAGCCTCCAATTTCTTAGAAGCTGCATTCAGTTAGAATGTTGCTAATACTTAGGATAACTTATCTACTATGCTGCTGAGACTTTTTACGTGATTTTATTTGATATAGGTTATTCTATTCCCTGCTTTCTTTTTCCCTTCTACTGTTGCCAATACTGACATCAGCCCAGAGACCTCTCAAAGACATTGTGAAACCTTTAATCCTTTCCAAATTTTAGCATTAGAAAAGGGTTACCAGAAAGATGGGCTTGTGTTTACAAAACTCATTAGGACCACAAGCACCCAGGTAAACACTAACTAAGGTAACACTGAAGGCTCCAAGAATCCACCACAACCAGCAATTGGAGGAAAACTAGCTTTAGGCATTTCTGGGATGGAAAAGAGACAAAGACCTTTCATCCTTTTGCCAACCTCAGCTCCAAGCAGAGAGGTGAATACTAGGCCAAAAGCAGGTCCTTGTAAGTGCCAACACAGGCCTGTTAAAGTGGTTATATCTTTGAAAAGAAACCATGTGCAAATCGAGCAATAATTCGTTCCCTCTAGCCTAGTTCTTCCCATGCATTTATTTACAGATATTACCTTTCTTCTCAGTCAGAAGCAACACAGGAGCTGTGAATTCTCCTTTTGACTAGAAGATCCTTATGGCTATTTAACAAGCATGTACATGACCCAGTGTGCTTGTTTGGGGTCCATGGCCATGGCCTAATGGAAGATTTGGGTCTGCAGTTCATTAAAAAAAACTAAGATTAAACAATAACAGGCAGTTTGCCATTCCACAAGGGAATTATTCTCCCTTCCTATGGGGAGATGAAGATTTATGGAATCTATACTGAAGATACATAGCTTTAACAGGCTTATCAACAGCAAATTGGAATTTGATGTACTCAAAAACTCGGTCAAGCTGCTGTATCATGGGTCTAAAGCTAGCTTTTAATAATGTGATTCTTATACACAATGCAAATTTTTGTATAATGGTTTTAATCATATTTTAGAACTTGATTATACAAAATTCCCTGTAAGTTTATTTTTCACTACATTAATATAAAATTTTCATTACTGTTCTCTGTGAAGTATGTCTGGCTTCAAGAGACATGCATATTCATCCCTTATCTCTAAAACTTGAAGCCCTGAGTCACAAAAGTAAACAGTTAAGATTTTGTTGTTCAAATGCCAGCAGTGCACCAGTCTTTGGGAAAATGTGATCAGAACAGGTTAAGCCCAGTAATGAAAATACTTCAGCAAGTTTAGTTTACTGAGAAAGTGAACATGTGGAGAGCAAGACATAAAAAAAGGTTTTCAACCAACTGGAAAAATTGATAGTTGTTTGTGTTTTTTTGGTGGTGGTGTTATTTTATCTTTATTATCTGGTCAGTTTTGTATTACTGCCTGCTTATAGCAGTAAAAGTACAATGAGTACTATTTAGAAGTGAAGGTGGTTGTTAAAGTAAGAGCAAGTGAAAAAAGGAAAAATAATTACAAGAGTCTAAAGTATGTACTTTGAAAGTTATGACAACCACATGGATACTACTCGACCCAGAAGATTTGTGAGATCATAAAATCTCAGAAGACCTCAGAAAATATGAAAGTTTAGGTAACCTTTAAGAAGATACCTAACTGTGTACCTAAAAAACTGACAAGCCATGAAGAAAACAGAGAAATTGGGCTACCTCCTGCTGGCTGTTAGCCATCCTTCCCCAGGGGTACATGTCTAAGAGCACACACAGAGGTCTAAGAGGCTGTAAGATCAAGGGGAGCTGCCTTTCAGACCCATAGAGAAAGAAGTTAATCTGAAATATTGAAGCTGTACTCCCCCTTTTTTATTCAATGGCCTTAGTGTGCTTTGAAGAATACAAGAACATCTATATGAAGTCAGGGCAAAGGTCACGTAGCCCTGTATCTGTCCTTCAATGACTAGCAGTGCATGCACAGTAAAGAGCAAAACGAGAGAACAAAGTACACGGGTGGAGAATACTTTGTCATCCATTGCTGTGGAACTTCCTGAGCCAGAGTTGTTGTCTTCATATTAAAACAGACATCAGAGGAGCTTCCTTCTAGGTATTCATCCTTGTTTCACAGTGGAGCTACATATTATGTGATGAACCATATCATGAAGCCTCAGTCACCAACCTCGTTCCCAATGCAAAGGGTCCCAGTCTGTGTGGTTCTTCCTCAGATGGCAGCTGTTATTCACCTTGGATGACCTCTCCCACTCTTCTCTTTTACGTTATCTCCCAATCAGGTATTTCCATTATGCCACTATGACCAAATTAATGTATCTCTGATTTAAGAATATGATATCAAATAGAGTAGGTTAGGATTTTTTTCATTTGAAAAAAAGCATGTACTGAGAGTAGGACACCTGGTTCTCCGTATTTGTTTGTACTTTGTCATTTTTCTTTCTGCTGCTTTATGAAAGGTGGGATCTTGTATCAGTACTCATCAAGCTTTGGATAAATGCAGTGCAGCTTCTTTTACATTCATATCTGTAACAATAAATTTCCTCTAATTCTAATAGTGTGAAGTCTCTGTGCTTATGCTTTGGATGAGATGACCTTTGATTTTTTAAATAGTATGAATCTTCAGGACCGAACCCTTTCTTCATCTGCTCAAAATCAAATAAAGCTTGACTCATTAATTGTATAAAGATTCACTTCTTCAGTGTCTGCTTTAGTAAATCTAAATCTCAGTAAGCGTGCAGTAGGAATATAAGTATCAGTCATATAAATATTTATCTACATCACATCATATTTATTCACATCATAAACCTATGGACTGGTGTCACAATCATTTATCTTCTGTGTGCATTCACCTAAACCTGTATATGGCAAAATGATCTGTTAATACAAAAAATGTCTCAGAACTGACAGCTGGAAACTGATAGAAGTCACAGAGATGATCTATCAGCAAGACTGTCAGAGCACTCATGTCACTTAAGACAGTCAGTGTTCTTTCTGATTACATTCACAAAATGATGGTATCAAAGTTAGGAAGTTTTTTTTTTTTCCATGAACAAACTGTGACTAAAACTGTAACTTTTTTTTTTTTTTTTTTTTTTTTTTTGGTAGCTGTGAGGTTTCATCAGTCAGTGGGATTCCAGTAAAATTATTCCAATCAATAGGATGCTTCAACTGGTCTTGCCCAATGTTAACATTTCCATTGGCAAAAGGAAGGGCTGTTTAGGCAAACAAAAGTCTGGCCAGTTTATGCAGTCCATTCGCAAATGCTGCAGCTCCACAGCTCCATGAATAAGGATGCTGAAGGACACATCCTTGCCTCATCCTACTAGAATCCAGTTTTATAGTTATTATTTAAGAATTTGTCTTATTGAGGTTGCTTATACCATCTTCCTCCACTGCTTCCTGTGGCACCAAGACCCTGAAGTTTACTGCTTATGGGGTAAAAACATTCTTGATTTTGACAGCTGACTGTGGAGATTTGGCTTCCAAAATGCTAACCAAGCTAACCTTTATGAAATATCTGGTCTAGTATAATAGTGGAGGACTTAGGTTGATAAATTCAGACAGCCCCCAGATGCATGGAAGAATCTCCAACAACATTTGCCATCCCTTTTTTTCTATCTCTGTGCAAGGACTTTCTCAGTATTTAAAAAGACCCTTTTATTTTTTTTCGTCTCTTCTCATCACTTGGCTTTGTCATTAATTTTAAAGTTGGCGCATTCATTCTCCTTAGTAACAATAGCAATAATAGTGCCTTATAATTACTGATATTATTGCAGTACTGTTCATTTGTACTGCACGTGTGTGTGCATGCATGTTGCTTAAGTTCTCAGTTACTGGGTCAGTTACCCACTCTGCTGGACAATGTAAAGGCACAGAAAAACACTTTTATTGTACAGATACTAATGTATCAAAAAGATCTGGATTCATTTTCATGCAGACTGTCTTATTTAGAAAGCTATTACTGGTCTCATTAGAGCTTTTTGTTTATGCTAAGTCAGTACTCAACCACTGACCTCTCTAAAAGAAAGAAGCAGTAATACTTGTAAATTTTATCACATAAAAGTCCAGCTAATTCAGTCAAGCTCAGAAGTGCTTTTGTGACCATGTCTGCCTTCTTACCCTTTCAGAAATAATTTTAGAAAATAGATCTGCTCTTACAAATTTGCACAGCCCCACCTCTTTATGGACAAGTTTCCACAGCAGCACGTTCTACTTCCTGACCACACATTTTCATGGGATAAAAAGTGCTGTGTACTAGCTAACTATAAAGTAAGAGTACATTGTAAAAGTTTGCTCATTTTTACAGCAGTTTCCTCCTCCCCTGTCTTTTTTTTTTTTTTTTTCTTAAATCAAAACCAGAGAAATTATTTTGGGGTGTGAGAAGAGTCTAATTATTTCATCCAAGTGATCCTGTGTCTGTAAAGTGTAGTCCATGAATGTATTGACAGTTACTGTTTTTTTCCTGTGCATTCCATTACCTGAATTAGATGCACAGGAAAAGTCACAGCCTACTGGCCACCAGATTGATACATTACTTCTTGTTGTATTGTATATTTTCACTTTTTTTTTTTTTTTAAATTTTCTTAGAGAACCATCATCTCAATGTCACAGTAGAACCATGCTTAGCTTTAGAAATAGATATACCCTTCACTTACTACTGATAAGTAAAGGTCAGGAAAAAAGTTAGTGTTTAAAACCAGAGTGGATGAATTAGTGCTGATAATGCATATTTACCAAGGCTACATTGCATTGTCTCAACTGGTTCCTGTAACAGCTGCTTGTGGTTATGCACCACAGGGTATGGTATGCACAAAGCCTATAAGAAGTTTTCTATCTATTGCCATTAATTTAAAATGATAAAACTTGGTATGTTTAAGCTTTGGTGTGCTAAAATCATACACGTTACCTGCTGATCTGTTTGCAATTCCATAATCTTGCTAAAGAGATGCTCTTGTTTTGGAAGAGCCTTTCAGAAAGGATCTCAAACGTTTCTAAAGGCAGGACTGGCACCTTGGGGCACCCGGTCTGAGGGTGGGCAAGGAGAGTGCCACTGGTTGCAGGAAGGCCTGGCCAGCACCGCAGCCAGTTGGGAAGCTCTATCTTCAGGTGTGCTTCTCTAACCGGAGATATCACAAGTAAGACGTGATGAAGAGATTTCTAAAGTAATTGAGCTATGGGAAAGGGGTTCATACATATAACCTAAAGGTCTCAGATAGGCATCCCTTGCAATGACTAGCTCTCCCGGAGTTAACCTGGAAACTGTGACTCGAGGCTGACTGGTTTCGTTTTGATCCAGCCAACAAACTTTTGCTCTCCCACGCACACCCCTCTTCTAGGCCCCCCCGGCAGGGCCGCGATATGCGCTGTCCTGACCGCCTCTGCTCCGCGGTCCAGCGGACACCCCTGGCTGCAGGCTGGCCCGGAGGGCAGGGCAGGGCAGAGCCGGCCGGGATGGGGCGGGGGGGACTCGCCGCGCCCCTGGGAAGGCGCTGCCCTTCGCTCCGCGCAAGGGCCGGGCCTCCCCAGTTCAGGCAAGTCCTTGCCCCGTTCCTGCGGCGGCGGGTTTGGTGCGACACAGTCCTGACATGTTGTAACTGGTTTCCACACCCACCGCGCCTGAGAGCGACGGGAAGTACCTGCGATGAGCCCTGCGCCGCCTTGACTTGCCGCCGCCGCGATCGCAGCAGCCGGGTCGAGCCGCGCCGCCGCTCCGGAGGCGAGACCCCACCGCGGGGCACTGGCGCAGTAAGTGGGTCTCCCTTCTGCCTCCCACGGGACGGGACGGGGCGGGGCATACTCTGCCTCCACCAGCCCCGCGCTGCGGACGGGCAGGTGAGACCGCCACCCTCCGCCCCCCACCAGCGGCCCGCTCGGTGCGGAGCCGCGGGGCGTTTGAAACGGAGGCATGGGCATCGCGGAATGGATGCGGCGGTCCCGCCGCGGGCAGCAGAGGGGAACGGGGAACCAGCGCCGAGCGGCGAGTGGCGGCGGCAGGAGAAGGGCGGGCAGGTGTGCGGCCCGCGGGGACAGGCCCCCACGCCGCGCTCCCTCCAGGGGCCGGGATCTCACAAACCGGCCCCTCGGCCGCTTTTCGGTGGCACAGAGCTTTGCGGCCCCGCAGCGACTGGGAATGACACACGTGCGGGGTCCTCAAGGCTGAGGTGTGCCCGAGCACGTGGCGGGGCCAGCGGAGGGCCGGCGGCCGCAGTTTTGCCTCGAAAGTTAACTTTCTGGTTTCAAACAACAAAAACAAAAAGAAGAAAGCAAGAAGCAGGACCGCTTGCGGTGCTGTTTTTCACTTGAATTTAATGCCCTTTGCATCCAGAGAAAATACGTAATTTCACTAATAATGAAGTAATGCTCCTACGCTGTTTAATGTAGGTAATTATTATTTATTCTTGATACAATTCCCTAATACAACAGTTGTTGGAAGGCAGCTGTCATAAAACGCCTATTTGTGCTGCTCGTAGTAGGCCCCAAAGTAGTGGGGAGGCTTCTCAGCAGAACCACAGATCAGAGGTGCTCAGCTGGATGTCCCAAAAGCCACACTTGAGAGAGAGGGGCTTGCAACACAATGTTCTCGTGGTTTATATTTCTTTTATCTGAGGGTGATAAGGTTGAAACTTTATATAGAAACTGTCAAAGCAGTGACATTTCCTTTGGAAAAGAGATAAGGATAACTCAAGGATAGCACCCTGGCCATGGCCATTCTAAGGGCCAGGACAAGATTGAGGTTAGAGCTGCTCCCCAGAGTTGCTAAATAGGAAATTTGTCAAGTCCTGAGAATATTAGTAAGGCAGGGAAGTTACTTGTCTTTAGTTTTAGCATTAGGGGCTCCTCTTAGAGCCACCACAGAATTTTCTGCAGTGGGGATTTTTCATCTGCTGCTTCTGTAGAAGCTGAGATACTCTCTTTCTGCAAAAAGACACATTTAATTTTCTTTCAAAGAAAGACCTCTCTTCTTGCTATGTTCTTCATAATGGCACTGGAAACGTCTGAGCATATTGTTAATAGAAGGACAAGAGGATCTCCTTTGTGTAGGAATCAGAATTTTTCTTCAGCAAAAGATTCAGTTTTAGCAGCTGTGTTTAAATTCCATTTAAGCCCAAGAATAACTTTTAATACAAAACGTTTAAGTAACTGATCCCTGTGTCCAAGCAGAGAAGATAGCCAATACTCTGGGCTAGAATTAACAGCCAGGGTAATTTCCCAGGCTGAACAGCAACTTTCCTGGTGCTGATAAAACTTGTGATCATGTACATGAAGTCTGATCAACCTCTTGAAGCCTCTAGTGATAGCCCTCATGCTGTATGTATCACCTTGCTAATAGAATTGTTGACCTGTGGAGGATCTTTGAAAAATTGAGTTGATTACGCAGAAAGCATTACACGTGGCTGAAGAAGACACCAAAAAGTTTATTTTAGTATTTTGTCTAAACATCTGCCTTTCTACCCAAAATTAGATTGGTTTTGTAAGGGTCATTCCTCCAAAATAGCTCTTACCTTCTAAGGAGGAAAATGACTGTCAGGACATGTAGAGCTTTTGTCAAATATTCATGATGCCATTGTTTTAATTCGGGAGTTTTCTATTGTTTCTTCTCATGAATATATCACATGCTGATTTTCTTAATTCCAGAAAACAGAATTAGAGCTATTTCAATTTTTTCATCTATTCTGTGATTTATTTCTGTGCTGACAGATTTTATATTTACTTTCTAAATGATTGTGCATTGCTTTAAGCTTTGTTTATAAACAGGACTTGTAAATCAAAGATCAACATCAAAGATGTAAAATAACTGTAAAATAACTATTCTTATTGGGAAGACACTGCACTAGAAGTCTCACCTTTCCATGATTATAGTATATTTATACCCTGCTTTCAGCATAAGTCTGTGCATAAATTATTGTGTTTGACCTATGCCACAAATAATTCATTCATTGTTCTCAATGAAAACTTGAAAAATATACTCTACTATTACAAGAAACAAATCAAAAGGATCAAACAAAACAAAACCCACACATGAGGCAGCGCACACATGCAATAATATTTTGCCTTTTATTTTTTTCATAACATTCAAAATTTTGTATTGCATAACTTTACATATTAAGTATAGTCCTGTTGCCTTATATTATTTTCAAAGGAAAGAGTGAGAGGAAGAAAGGGATTTAGTCAAGCTTTTGAAACAAACACATATGTCTTTCTCAACTATATATATGAAATCCATTGCAAAATGCAATCCATTTTTGAAGTATATCCATTCCCAGGTAATAAGAAGGTTAGAAATATCTTTCATTTGTTTTTATAAATCTGATTTAGTCTTAAATGTCATAATAGGGCTTACGGTTTTACTACACTGTTCAGAGAGTTACTTGCCTTGGAGGGCCCTTCAAAAGGGGTGTATTAGATTCTCAGTAAAGTCACCTGTGTTAGTCCCTGTGTTAGTGTTCAGGCTCTTCAGAATAACTCATCTGAGTAAATCTGCATTTTGTACTCTTGATGGTTTTCCATTCTTCGTCTAAAAAGACTTGAAAGCCTTTCGGTGATTGGCTTCCATGGGACACTGATTACAGCATTGTAAGAGTTTGGCCTTTGAATCAGTCTGTCATATCTGTACCGTGTCACCTTACACCACAGCCTGTATCTGGGCAAAGCGCACAGGTATCATTCCTATTTTGTAACGTTTTATTTCTACCTGTGAGAGCAGTGTAGAATGCATATCTGTCACAGGAATATATGTAATTCTTGATTGAGGGAGAGCAGTCGAATCCCTTTGACTTGCTGTTTTCCAGCTCACCACAAAGAGCTACTCTGGAAGCAGCCAGAAACACTCCTTTCCCCCAGGCTCGAGAGCAGTCCTATCTGGGAAGATCTACCCTGCTACTTGGCTGAAAGACAAGATTCAAATGGAATTATTTCATATGACATGCTGATGCCAGCCTCAGATCTGGATTTTTCTTTCTTGGTCTCTTTTTTTTAACCTCAGACTTCCAAATTTCCTCAGAAATCTTGGCTTAATTGAACATTTAGTTGGAATTTGGAGTATCAGCAGTATATGGAGATTTTGATTTTCATTCCTTTAGGTTAGTGTAGCTAATTTATGTTTCTTTTCAAGAAGCTTTAAACTTTTCCCAGCAGATGGTGGAAAGCAAATGCACTGTTTGCAAAAAAATCTGAAAGGTCTAGATTTGAAGAGAAAATTGTGTTACATTTATATGCCAGTAAATGAAATCAGAACTCTGTACAACTATTTCTTGCTATTATACTTCTACACTATTAATTAAGCTTGTAGGCAAACCCAATGCTAACTTTCAAGCTATACTCTGTATATGGTTTTGTAAGTATTCTTCCTTTGTTGGATGTCCTTTCTAATTTTGTTTCTCATCAGCTTTGTGCCCTAGCCCTGAAAGATGAAACAGGGCTACCATGTGTCATCTTCCTATTTTACATGGCCATACTCATGTTACTGTCATGAAAATACACACTGCACCACACTACCACCCTTTTTTTTTTTTTTTTTTGTGGCTTACCTGTTTAATGCAGAAATTAATTGCAGTTTAGGTTTTAGGTGAACGGTAGAGTTACTGGAGTCCCACAGGGTTGCAAAAACGTGAAAGGAGAAACGCTGGCCATTTGTCGTCTCTCTACTTTAAATCCCAAATTGTCACAGCACGAAACAACCCTCTCAGCTCTTGTTAAATGTAACAAAAAGGTTGTGGCCATGAATTTATAAATCATCATCAGTAAACAAATTATTAAAAAAAAAAAAAAAAAGTAAGATTAAAGCAGCCGCTCCTTTTGGCAGAAGGAATGAGCAGGGTGGAAACTAGACATCAGATTGCTGATTCAGAGTTTGATCCCAGATGTGGGAGGAGAAATCTTTCTGGAGTTCCTCATAACTCACTGAAATGAGATAGGCTGGTCCTGCTTGGGAGCAACAAATGGATTAGATCAGCATAGGAGAACAGATAGATAAGGAGAAGGACCTGACTGTCGTTTCAAAGAAACCAAAGAAAAAGCGTTGCAGGAAAAGTAGTGCATCAAAAGTAGGAAATGTAATTGGTTTCTCAAGTGTTTCTCTGAACACTGCTTTGTGAGTTGTTATAAAGAGTTTTGAAACACAACCTACGGTAGCATATTGGAACATGCACCAGGTATGTATGGGTGTTACTTTTGTTATGAGCTCTACTGTAGCTTTTAATATAAGAACTTCATCAAATCACTTAATTACGTATTTAGTTTTGTCTTATGAAAAGAAGCTCTTTGTCTAGCTCTTTAATATTCATTTGGCAATATTAATCCCTGAGCCTTTTCAAAGCAATTTTAAGTTCTTGGAAGATGCTAGAAAAATGTATAAATGTATAAATGTATAACAACATCACCAGAAAAATATTTTTCATAAAATGTGTCGTGGATCTGTAGAAATAGTCTGATTGTTTTCTTACTTTTCTCTCTTTACAGATAGATCTCATCAGCTCACAAATGGCAGTTTAAGAGACTTTATACAAAATATTTGTGAAAATGGAAACTTCATCTTTGCTATCATCCTTACATGATGAATGCAGATCAGACAATTATATTGAACCTCATTACAAGGAGTGGTACCGAGTAGCTATTGATGCTCTAATTGAAGGAGGTTTAGAGGCCTACAAAGAATTTCTTTCCAAAGAGAGATGCTCAGAATTCTTAGCAGATGAGGAAATTGATTATATTTTGAACAATGTTCACAAACTTCCTCAAACCACAATTTATTCGTCTAACCATGCCATTGATGATACTTCTTCCTCGGGAACCTACTGGCCCATTGAATCAGATGTGGAAGCTCCAAATCTTGACTTAGGCTGGCCCTACCTGATGCCTGGAATTTCTGGTGGCACGAATATTGATCTACTTTTTCATCCACCAAGAGCACAGCCTTACACTATAAAGGAAACTATTCGGAAGATGATACGAGATGCAAGAAAGGTAAATGTGAAAAATATTATTGAAAAAAAAGGTGGCAATAATAACATAGCTTGTGTTTTACTAGAGTTTGGTTTTTTTTGCTTCTGGCAGGAAAAAACATTTTGACTGATAGCAATTGAAACAGAAAGATTTTCCCAGACTGAGATAAGTCCCTTGGTATCATGTGCAACAATGTGCACGCTTAATTTACAAAGTGTGATTAATGAAGCATAATTACCATTTTACTGGAATGCTGACCAGTTTGTGAGAAATTTGTGGATATTTTTCTTTGACCTCAGCTGAATATGTGATACTATTTTACCCAACCTCAGGATATTTCCTAAGATTTCTCTCTTGTATCACCGTGAACATGCATGGGTTTGTTGTGGTATCCAGTTGTTATAAGAATGTTACACCTTGACGTAGATCCTGTTCATGTGCCTTGAAAGCCTCAGGTTCTGTGATTTTGCGTGCCAGTTGTCCTCACAGAAATTATTTAGACAGCGTTAAAGAGAGCTCAGACAAATGAAAATAAAGTTTAGGCAACAAGGAGATAGATTTTAGTTGGGTACCCTTCCTTCATTTCTGACTAATGACAGAATTTTCAGAAATGTGAGCTCTTCTCTAGATGTACTTTTTTGCACATAAGGAACCTTGAGTTTCGTAAAGCATACCCACTTACACCTGAGTGACAGGGTGCTGTATATACAGCTTTCTGGTGTCAGTTCTGCAGATGTTTGACTCTGGGCCATGTTACCTATGTAAACAGATGTGACAAGGTTTCAGAAGTATTCCTGGCAAGTGCGTCATGCTCTCCTTTCTGCTATGTGAAATAAGTTGGATTCTGTGTGACTATAGCCTTTAAGTTGGTAGGACCAGCTCTATCTTGAGTTCATCCATAAACATATCATTGACTGAAATGTGTATGTAAATGTGTGCAGTAGAAACAGGCTGAAAAGGGTGGGGAAGGAAAGGACAACATCTTTTTACAATGTCTCTCCTCTATTTAGATAAAGCATATCATTTGTTGCCATAATAGAGTTATCAGTAGGCCTTTTATCCTGAAGTTTACAGTCTAGAATGACTACGCTCAAGGAAGAGAATTATTACTTACCTCCCTCCTTGTCCATTTCAGAGTGAGATTCAATGTTTTCTGCTTTTCTGTGTAAACAGGCGTGATCCTGGTTTACCCAAGATACTCTGTGATCCTTTTCAACTGCATCTCCTGAACCACTAATGTATCCACTCTAAGCGAACCCACAAAAACACAGTTACCTCTGTTGCCATGACTAGTTCGGTTTTGCTACAAGGTCTTGAAATGCCAGGAAGAAAGGGTGTGTTGTGTTAGCTGCCATGATCTTTGTGCCTAGCTGGGTGGCTGCCTGCAATCCAGTCCCATTCTGATGGCTGTCTTCTCTGGTGGTGGCGCTGCCTTGTAGAACAACATTTTAAGGAATATGCCTCTTGAATGCAGCTATGGAGAAAAAAAAAGTCTGATTCATACCTCTCTTTGGAAAAAGGTTGAGTGCATAGTATATTGGTTCTCTGATGTGCTTGTGGCACTTCCATTTTATAAAGATATATATGTGTCACTGTCAAAACTGACAGCTGAAAGGTTTGTTTATTTGATCAACACAATCTCTACACAACAACCATAACACTTTTGATACAGTGATATGGGTAGCTTGCATGAGGAATCAGCAATTAAGTCTGAAAGACATAGTGTTGTTCATCTGTCTGCAGATGCATGGAAAAGTTTAAAGGATTTCAAAGTAAGGCATTTTGAACATGCTTATATCAGGCGAACACTTTTGTAAACAGGCTAACCTGCTTCTCCTAAGCCACTTACAAAAATAGTTATATTAAACAGGGTGCTTTGTTATGGAGTAGTTATATGTTGTCTTATGAAATATTCAAAGGACATACGACAAGGTTAAACATGAAAGAAACCTGTAAAGAATAAACAAGTTCTTCAGCAAATCCCATTAAACCAATACAGCTCTAAGCAAAATTGATGGGGATTTTGGCAAACTTCTGTGGGAGAGTAAACAAACTGTTGGAGGTGGGCGTATTCATATCACCTAATTTTAACCGCCGAACTTGGGTGCCTGAGTTCAGCACTGATTTCCCTGGGCTACCTGAACATTTGGTGCTGTGGGAAACCAGTTCCTACAAGAGCAAGGCAGAGAATGTGTCTGCACTGATTCACCCAGTGAAGAAACCTATATATTTATATGTATATACTGCCCCAAAAATTCATGGAGGAGACTAAGCCAGGTGAAACATAGATTCTTCTGAGTATTTGGAGATATGTAAGTGTAAGATGACATTATTAGTGGACTTACTCTTGACCTCTTTCATGCTTGATGCATCACAATGTCACTCCTTAAAATGATCATTACATATGTTAATTTTGACCTCAAGAAGACGTGTTGTAAACAACATTAGGCAACTTCCTTGCTGACAGTGATTTTTCCTGACTAAAAAGGAAAATAATTTGTAAGGCTACACTAAACATAGTGACTATGAAAAAGCGTTGTAAGAAAATTCTGTCACTTGCATGTTTCTTAAAAGCATAATCTGCATTAAAAATATGCATATCACCTTCATGCTAGAAGTACAGGCAATATAATAACTGAGTTTTTCTTACAGAAATGGATCGGTATTATTAAATCCTAGAAAAATGACCCAATCATTTGAAGGAGATGAATCCATGCTTGTGATATGTGCTTCTGATATTATATTAGATCAGGGGAAATATATTGTACATAAGATAACATTACACTGCACTAGGGGATAGGTGTGATGTCAGTAGGGTGCCTTAGGTCAAACCTGACATGTCAATGAAGTGGGTGTATTGGTGTAACTAGACCTCATCTCCAAATGATACAGCTTGTCAAACACCCTTCTCGTCAACATAACCTGTGTTCATACAAGGAGGCTGCTTGGCTGTGTCAACTGGGAGACACTAGTCTTTTCCAGATGTTTATATAACCACGTGGGGAAAAAGCACTCAAGATCTGTCTGACCTTAATGATGGATGGACTTCGGCAAACAAGCCAGTAGCCTTATTTCTCATGTCTTTTGGAGTCTTCTACCTTTAATCATTGTCAGATTTCCGGCTTCCCAGGAGCTTGAGGTGCTCCTATGGCCTGACTCATTCCAGTTGGACTGTCTGAACTGCAGCTGATAATGTTTAGCAATTTTTCCTGAGAAGATTATTCACCTGGGAAATGATATCAAGTTGATTACTCATCTCTGTCAGGTGAAACTTCCTTCTCTTACTATACAGTAACACAGAGATTCAATAATAAGTGTCTTCTCTCAGTATGACTTTTCATAAGAGTTGTGTCAAAACAGTCGGTTATGAGACCTATTCATGTGTGCAAGGAGTAGCTCATACTGTCTTCTCAGGTATGATTGACAGGGTGAAGCAGCAAGGAAAGGGCAGAACAAGAAAGGGTCCTTCTGGCAGTCTGTTTTTCTCTTACTTCATTTACTGGAGTTCTCTCTCCACCACTGAAACATTCCTGCACAGTTTTAGAGAGAATGCGTATCTCTGAGTCTTTTAGATTGACATCCAAATAAGGATCAACTGTTCCTGGAGAGAATTCAAACCTGTTTTTTCAAAGAACTACGTTGTTTAGACAATACAAGCATTGCTTATTTGCAGCACAAGCCAGAAAACACTGAAACGCTTTGGGATTTCTGCTGGAAAGTATGAAGCTGCATGCTATTTGATAAATATGCACAACTTTTCACTAGTTTTATTTTATTCAAATAGATGAGCAGTTGTAAGCCTGGGTTCATGCAATCAGTGGTAGTTGTTAAGACTTTTTTTTTTTAAAGTTAATTGTTTAGAAGCTTAAATAAAAATTTATGTCTACTGTGTTACCATTTTGGAAAACGAATTGCTCATGATTAGGCTTCTTAATGTCAGAACACTTTGCAAAACTTGGATCCTTGGGAAAGAATTAAGTTACTCTGTAGAAGAGTATGAGTTGTTAAGTCTTGCTGGGCCCACTGTAGGTAGGCCCTTAGTAAAGGACTTTGAATTCTTGTGAGATAGAGTTATGCATGCAATCCAATGCCTGTGTTGTCTTCTAGAGGAACGGACCTAGTTAAATAAACAAAAACAGTTGACTCGTTTTACAGTTTAGAGTTGATTTCTTTTTCACTTTCTTTTGTTTCAGATGAGAGTAAAATGTTGTGCATTACAGAAAAAAATGATTATTCACTATTAATCTCATTTGGTTGTGTGTATAATACAATAATAGTAATATAGTACTGAATTTAGTTTAGTATGAAAGAAAATCAATCCCTTACATGCCTGTATGCCTATACAGAAAGAAACATGTACAATATGGGTGTGCTGAGCAATCTTTTGATACTCTTTCAATGATACTCTGTAATTTGAGCAGACTGAAACAACAATACTGAATCGTGCTGGTGGCAGTGCTCGTCTTAGCTCGTTAATTGCAGCAGTCCAAACAGATGAGAAGGAGGGGCTACATTTTTTTTATTTTTGTTCATAAAAGCTACAGCAATCTGCTGAATTCAGGGAGAGGGAAGGAGGACTTGTGTTCAGGACCCCTTACTGGCCAGTTGTCCTGGTATATTTAAAGATGTAATTAATTTATAGGTATTGCCATTTTTATGTCACAACTGTGCTAATGTGTTATCAAGGTATCACATCTTCTTGATGAATTTAAAAATGGAATAGAGAAAATTAAAGGCCAGATCTTGCAGGAAGCTGTATTTCATTATTAATTTTTGTGTCATTCACATATGTATAAGAAGTAAGCATACATAGATGCTTTGTAGCAATATTTTTTCATTAAAATCTTTCCTGGCATTGATATAAATCTTTGTCAGTCAAAACAAAAGTGCTATTAAAAAGTCATTTAGGCTTTTTGCACATTCAGTAGATTAAAATGTCCTTTATCATATTCAGCAGTAACTTTGTACTGCAATATGCTGAAGCAATTACAGGTCAAAATATGCCATAAATACAAATCTACTGATTAAAAAAAAATAAAATTGCCCAGGCAGAATGTTTTTTTTTCTTTCAGTGCCCAGTGCAGTGTATTTGTGTTTTGTCCCTCTCCTTTTCTTGCTTGTCAAAACCCCCTCAATGTGGAAGTGCTATTTTTGTGCTGAATTCCTGTCCTCAAGAGAGTTTTTCTAGGTTTTTTCAGCTAGGGCACTGGCTGAAGAACTGTAGGCTTGATTACTTCACATTCATATTATTGCAGGCCTTTTTTTTTTTTTTTTTTTGGATAACTCACAGTTTTAGCATATATTTTCATTCCTAAAAATTGTCCAGCATAGTTGCTCATGCTCTGGGGGAAGTGGGGGGGACACTGTACCTCGTTTTCAACTTTAAATTAATTATATATTTGTTATGTATCAGAACTTGGAAGCTAAAATATTATACTATCTGTACTGCAGTGGTATTTGCATAATACAGTATGATAGAAACTACGTGGAAAGTGGAGAACTGCTGACAAAGAAGAAAATGAAAAAAGCAAAATTACTCCAAGGAGTGTTGCCAGTTCAGAATTTCCCCATTTGGAAGGAGTGGGATTGAATGCTGTTGTGTTATGTGCATTAAGTTTCCTTATATATCAGATCTGAGTACTAGTCTCTACTTCACTTGGGTTATTTCAGTACAATTTACTTACACTGTATATAACAAGCACTGCAAGTATTCCAGCACAGGTGGCAAAGGAGTCAAAGTACACTTTTTTAGTATTTACCTCTAAAATAAGGGCAGACCTTGCCATTGATAACCAATGCAATTACGCCCTTCCTTTAAGCCTGTTGATAAAGTATGTCTGTAACTATGGTCTAATAAAGAAGTGTTATTCTGTACAATAAACGTTAAAAGTTCACATTTTCAAAAATGCTGACAGCATGCCTGAGACCTCAGAGGGCTTTTACTCTTTAAAATCTTGTGGTAATTTACTTTGGGAAGTAAGAAGCAATGGCCACAACATAACGGGGTGTAACTGGCACTGAGTCTGCCACTTTTATGGTGGGATCTGCAGACATCCATAAAATGACTCACCTCAATAGAGCTGTTCAAGACAAATAATTGCAAGCTCTGTGTGTAGCTTGGTCAATGAAGTTAGTAATTTTAAAGTATACAGTCCACTGATTAGTAAGCCTGTTGAATTTACAATAGTGATAGTTGTGTTATAAATACAGACATGGAAGCAATCAAGCTAACCCATCTCTCCTTTCCTTGCCTTTGTTTGACATACTTGCCTGTAGTCTGGGTGCTTGTTTTCTGAAGATGCAAACATAATTCAGAATTTATATGCTCTTTTTCACCCTTAGCCATCAAAGATGACAAACGCATGCAGTTTTATAGAAGAGACTACTGAGCCACAAAAACATTAATATATATAACAGTTCAAAAAGAGATACAATTGTAAACCAAAAGTTGGAAATTACAATATCTGAGCAAACCGTACTCAGAGCAAGCAGGGGCCAGATAATAAGTTTTTATTTTTTTGTCTCTGTGGTTTTAGTTGATTTAAAAAGAATCATAGTTGTGCATTTATAGTTATGAAAACTAATTCCCGAGGAACATCAGTACTTCTCCAGAAAAAGTCTGCATTAGTATATAGCTGTAGCTTTGTAGCGCTTACTTTGCAAAAATATTTGTAACAGCTTAAAGTCTTTTCTTATCTTCAGATAAAGAGGGTGTATCTTCAAGACACACACAGGCTGTTTTCATACCTTAGCTAAGAACTGATTATCTTAACCAGTTCTCTCTCTTGGTCTGGCATTCTTGCCATTACTGCGCAGAAGATGTGAACCAGAACAGATTCCTCACAAACAGGGTCTGTTATGACCTCTGCTCTCCCCAGCAATGCATGTGGGCACAAAGCTGCCTTCAGAAAACTTAACTGCTGCGTCCAGGGGTTTTTGCTAACAGCAGCACCCAATCTCCTCAAGCCTTTTCACTTCTGCCAGGAATCTTGCTGCTAGAGATGAAGCTGGGCGATAGGATAATATGAGAAGTTATGCACCATATCTCTTAGAGATGAAAAGAAAACTTTGATATCTACTTTATCCTCTAGTAATCAGGCTTGAACAGTAGCACAGGATCGTGCATTCAGGTAGCCAAATGGGTGTGCCTTCAGTTCAAACAGCAAGTACAACATCTTCATGCTGTTTCCTTGAGCTGTAGGCACTCTTTGCCAAACAGACTGCACTTCAGCTCAATAAATGCCCTTTATGGCTTAAGCACTAGTAAATCATTAGATATCACCTTCTAATTCAGGTGAATCTGAGTGGTATCAGCCCACAGAAGTATTGTAGTTAGTGTTTTCCTGCTAGGCTTTTGATGCTCAGTAAGCCAGAAATAAGAATGAGGAATAGATGAAATAACCAGCGTAGAAGAAGAGCATCTGTTGCTTCTCTGTTGGCCCTTTCTCAAGAAATGCCCAGCAAGGGACAGCCCTTTTTCACCTGTTCAGAATTTACTGGTAGTGAGGGGTACCTCCTGATCAGACACATCAGAGGCACAAAACAGAAGTGTCAGTGTCAGCCAGCAAATCTAATTTCCCTCAAATGCCAGGGGCATGGCCTGTCAGAGCAAACAGGTCTCCATCCAGCATGACAGAGCACAATAATATCTGAAGCTATCTGCTGTTCTGATAATCTCTTGGCACTGCTTAGTGGTGGATTAGCACAGGCATGCAATCATTGCCTGAAATGTGAACAGTGTAGGTTTTTTTTTTAAATAATAGGCAGGTATATGTGGCTGCACAGCATCTGTTTGACAAGAGATCTGTAACCTGTCCTTGCTGAGGATGGGTCTAAAATTATCAGCCATCAGTGGATCCAACTCTTACAATATCATGTACTGTTAAAAGTCTACAGGAAGCTGCTTTGAAGTGTAGCAAAAACTAGGCTCAAAGGAGATACTTTTGAAATGGGAAAACTAAGTGCAGAGATGATACTGGGAATTATGGCTGATTCTTCTATTTGTTTATTTATTTGCTATCACCTTATTTCATGTTTTAGCACTATATTATCACAAGTAATATCTTAGTATTTTATGATAGATTTTATGATGCAGTATGTGATTGGAGTAATATCATCAGTTATTTTGTTCATGAATTCTAGGCTTGTTGAATGACAGTAAGCCACTTGTGCAAGAAATTCAGTGAGACAGGTGATTAGATTTCTTTTGCATAAATAAAATTTACTGATGGAAGTGCAGTCCAGATCCAGGATTGCAACCTCCTGTTAGAGAATTCCTGTCTCAAGTACAGGACTAGTACTTTGACTTGAAATTTGTAGGAGTTAAACAGTGTCTTTGCAGTGAGCTCTTGAGAGTACAGAAAGCCCTTCTGTGTAAATGTTAGAGCCTTACAAAGACAGAGCTCCAGGTGCTTTATGGAAAAATAGGAAGGAAGGAAAAATCATTCTGTTCTTGGGAGTTGGGAAAGAGGCATGTCAGAAGAGCAGGGTTCTCTGCTAGCTCTTTCAGTTGTTGGAAGGCTTCGTATTGGAAAGCAGGGCAACAATTATACATTGTTTAGACTTCCTGAGGGACTATATACTCCAAAGCCTGTAGCGTGGGAGCTTTGGATCGCTTAAGTCTTACAGCATCGTGTGGAAGGGGACAACTTAACAGAAATGCAGATGGCCCACTGCTTGATTCAGCCGGGCTCTTCTCTGTGCCATTGTGCACTGATCAGAAGTAACTCCATGAGAAATGGTATCAAATGGTTGGAAGTAAGGCACAAAATGTGTGCATAATGTCAGTGATGTGCAGGCATTTTTGCTCTCACCCTTTGAAGTGATCATACTTCCAGTACAAAAGGAGATCTATACATTTTGATTGAGTTCTTCTTTCCTTCCTCCACTTCTTCATTGCCCACTCCAACTCTTACTCCTTGGAAGAGTCCCTTTCTTCTCTGTCTTTTCACCTCTCAAGGTACATCTCAGCCAGAAGTGACCATTTACTACCTGCTTTAGGTACTTTTGGAATCTTTCCAGAATGTAGTTCCTGGCGTGACATGGGATTGTGAACTCCCTCTTAGGTCAACAGTGAAATGTGGGTGCCTTGGAGGATGCCATTCCGCACACTTCAAGCAAATGCTTGCAGTGAATTTGAGTCTTTTGCCCATCCTCTATCTCTCCCAGTAAGAATAACATCATGATTTTAGAAATTCAGCAATACTTTTGAACTGATAGTCAAATAACCCAATTTTATTGACAGTATTCTGATATTTATTATCAGTTGTAGATCTAACAGACTAATTATTAGGGATGCATTTTCTGAATAGAATCATAGAATTGTCAGGGTTGGAAGGGACCTCAAGGATCATCTAGTTCCAAGCCTCCTAGGCAAGGACACCTCACACTCAGGTTGCTCAGAGCCCCATCCAGCTGGGCCTTAAGAACTTCCAGGGATGGGGCTTCTACCACCTCTCTAGGCAACCTGTTCCAGTGTCTCACCATCCTTGTGGTGAAGAAGAAACTATTGTATTTGCCCTCTGTTGTATTTTGCAATAAATTGAAGTTTTTTTCAGCAACAAGGATGAAGTTTAGAGATAGAATATTTGTGTATCAGAAATTACAATATGCTACTTAATTGCCACAATTACTTCTATACACAATTGATTTTAATCTCACTTTGTCAAACAATACATTTAATAAAATGAAAAAAAAAATTAGGTGTTAGTAAAGGACAGAGAGTGAAAAATATAATACTTGCTCAGAGAAGACACTTTATTTCTTCTTCAAACAAAATTAGATCCCTAATCCTGAGAGGATTTAAATACTTCAATTTGTGTACACAAGAGGTTCCATTAACTTAACATGCATAGGAATTTGCAGGATTGATGCCTAGGGATATGACCACATATCAGTAAGAATCTGATTTAAAATGTTTAATTAATCTTTCTCTTAAATCATGCCACAGTGCACCTGTAGTACAAAATAAGCATATATTTTCAGTTGATTGCATCCACTGTGAGCAGCTGAAATAAGAATAACTTATGTCCAAAGAGAGCGCTGTAATTATTTTATTCTAATTAAAAACTGTATTGAAGATGAATATATAAAATTCAAGCAAGATCTTGAAACCAGTAGGTTTTTTCCCTTTCTCAGATGCTATTCCATGCTTTACTGACCCCAGCATGGACATGCAGCTCCTTCAGAAGTCTAACACAAGGCAATGGATGCACATATGAATGTTACAGAATATAGGCTGGTCCTTTAAAAGGAAATTCAAGAGCAAGACTAAGCTATCATGTGAATGAATAAAGAGCAAGAATAGGTTTTGCCAATATAGAATGTAAGAAAAACTTTTATCTCTGACTTCTTATAAATGGCCTCAATGAAAGATCAAGTCATATGCTAGCAAACCTTAAGAGTTTGCAGTGGAGACAGAGACTACATTAGTTTTTGCCATATTACACATGCTTACTGAGCTCATATACAGTACAAGACAGACTCCATAAAGAAATTTTTCAGTTCATACTCTAAGGTGTTTGAAATGATTGCAAAACATATATTAAAAGTGCACATACACTTTTTCATACATGCTGGCATGCAAGCAAGCAAATTGAAAGGAAAAGCAGTAATAAGTGAACATCTGGAATTTAGTTATTAGTGCAGAATTGCTCAAAATAGTTTATGGATTTTGTCTTTTAAATGCTACATATTCTTAATTTTTTTAAAAATAACAACAGTTGAGAAATAGTTTCATGAACAGTTATGACACTGTGCTGTTACAACATTGTATGTACACAGTGAGATATACTAATTTTTAATTTTGTTAGTGGCATTTCAAAATCCCTAGGGATCAGAATTTCATACTCTACCAAATTCTATGAAAAGACTTTGCATACACTATCTGAGGAGGTGGCTCACAGCATTTAGTTACACAAAGTATTCCTTCTTGAGGTATAAAGCAAAAGATAAAAGCATTTCAGTTTAATATGTTACTCCCTCATTCATAACTCAGCTGTGTGTTTTTAACGTAGAACATGGTAAATATCTAATTTATTAAATACATAATAGAATTTAAGTGCAGGCATTGAAATTACCGAGATGAGTAATGTATCTGAAATCAGCATTAAAAAGATGATCTTTGACAGACTTTTTCCAGGTAGAATATATTTAGTCTAAAAGGAACACAAAAAAATGGACACTGACTGAAATGCTCTGACAGAGCATTAACAGTTGTGGAAATACTGTACTGAATGCAAAACAAAAAACTCTGTCATTTTAATTCCGAATATATTCTCTGTCTAGTTTTAAAGAAGTAATAATAACCTTATTGGCTGCATTTCAATTCACTTTGGTGTTTACATGGAGTTTCTAGTTTTAAAAACGGAGCTTACTAAGAGCTGCTTGTTTTCATGCAGTTTATGTGGGGATCCATACTATAATGCATGCCAAAACAAAGTTAATATAGGTTTAAGCGTAATTTTTCCTTGCTTAGTAGATCAAAATTTGGGTAAACTCTTTGGTCAGTCTTTGCTGAATCGGTTTCACAAAGTTTAGGTAAAAAATCTCTGATGTGGCACAGAACTACAAAAATTTTCATACTGATTCCTGTTGGAGGCATTGCTGTCCTTACAGTGGAGGTGTAACTGGTAATTGCACCAAATAGTTTCCTATTTGGAAAGTGTGAAGAAATCACTTTGACCAGGCTTTAGGATATTTCTCTTAATGAAGATAATTTTGAAAATGTGAGAAGCACTGTGAAATACAAATTAAAAATAATCCAGTACCTTTTTCATTTTTTATCTGAATTAGTGTCTTCCATTGACTCTAAATCCCATAGCACTATTACAGTAAAAATACATTTACTTAGATTTTTGCACCATGTTTTTCAACAGCTATGAATAAAGCCCATAGCTGTTACAGTGAGTAACAAATGTTGATTTGCTATGATTTTGTTTCTGAGTTCCTTATTGGTGGCTCTGGATGGGATTTTAGCCTGAAACAGTAAAATGTAAAGCATCCTACTTGACCAACCTTATAACTATAAACTCTATAAATTGAATAGGGGAAACCTTTTTACCTACAAAAAAAGGAAAAAAGTGACATTAAATAATTTCCAGATGAGTTTATAAACAAGTTACAAAATATTTATATAAATAAATATGCACACACTCTGAAATTTCATTGACAAGCTTTCTGTCAGCCACTCCTTCAGCAAATATTTCACCACAGAGGTGGAAATGCAGAACTCATATGAATATAATGTATGCAAAAAAAATATTTCATGGTCATTATTAACATATTTAACTGAGTTAACAGTTTGTGAAAATTGAGGATGGCATTTCACTTAGGATATTTTAATTAATTTGAAAGTCATGGTTGGCTCTTGAAGGTCAATAGGTTGTCTCTGAATTATTTTAATTTTAATTAACTGTACCCTCTTTTCCCTTCTTTACCCCAATTTGCCCAAAACCACGAAACAAAATATCAAATTAAATGTTTGATTTGGTTTTAAGTTGCCAAATATTCCTCAGTCTTTCAGAGAATCATTCATCTGCACTTTTTTGTTTGGTTGGTTGTTTTTAGGCATGCTTTTAAGTGCTTTGTGCCTGGAATTTTGAAGGGATTGAGTCTTCTGCACTGCATCCAGTGAGACTTCCTACACTCAAGGTTCATTCCCCTCAAAATGCCAGTGGCAAGCCTTTAGTTTAAAGCTAGTTCATAAAGACATGATCTCCCTGACTAAAGACTAGTGGTGATTCTGATATTGTAATGAATAGTTTGGGGTTTTTTTTGTTTTTCTTTTTTTTTTATAAATCAGTCTTCTATGCTTATCCCCTTCAAGGATCCTCTCATTGCTTTCTTTTTCATATATATGCTCTTCTGTTTGATTTTATTGGAAAAGCTGAGTAAACATGAGCCTGTAATCAATATTTGTATCCTTTAAAACCCCATATTTTGTTACCAGTTTTTCAACACTCTTCATGTTTGCATCCATTTCCAGATTACAAAATCAGTAGAATTTGATAAAACTCAGAGATTCACCGATTCTGATGCCAGAAGGGATAATGATACGATATGATATGATATGATAATGAAATCTGACATCCTGCATAGCGCAAGCCTGACAGTGTTGCATCTTCAAAGAGCTGATACTAAGAATAAATCTGACCTTAAAACACTTGGGTGCTAGTCTTTCCATCAGCACTTCTGGGTAATTAGTTCATAGTTGCTCAGGAGATCAGATTTTTCTGTACAATCATTTTCTCTAAGTGACGAAAGTTGCTTGAAGAAACCCATTTTGCAAGCCTGGACCAAACCTACCTGATCTTTCTGCTTCTGTGTCTCATCACTCAACATGACAGTCAGCCGAAAGAGAAGATGCAGCGAATTTTAAATGCAGGACAAGGTTGCTGCATAGCTGCAGGGATTGATTTCAGAAGGACTTCAGGATGCTCAGCTTCTCTTCAAATAGAGGCCATTAGCCTCTGAGGATCTGTTCTCATGGCACAGTGCAGGGCAGCAAGGAGATTCGCAAGGAACAGGGTATTTCTCCTGCTCAGAGTATCACCTTAGTGTGACTCGATCATTTCCAGTCTAGTCAAAACTAAGCAGTGATGGTCTGACTCAGGTGTCCCTGCACAGGACAGCAGTGTGACATGCAGGCACACACCCTATATATTTTCAGTTTCCCAGATAAACCCAGATGCAATAATGCTATTCCCACATGTATGAAATGGTTTGTGCTTTGCATATGAAAAGCTTTTTGTATGCATTTTAAGTGTTATTGCAAGTAATTTAAGAGGAATTCAAAAAGCTGCTTATTTTTTCTGATAATTTTTCTGAACCTTTTATGAAAGAGAAGTAGCAGGCTTCATTAAGTTTGTTTTTTTAGTTATGCACTGGATGATTGGGATGACCATAAATAACATTAGGCTATTAAAATATATTTCTAGGCTAATATTTTCTAGTAGAATGCTTTTTTGGAGTGATACACATGCTTTTCTAGTTCCACAAATCTTTATTGATGCAAATACTTTTTACACTCTTAAAAAATCATTATTCTTTGTATCCTTTCATTTTTCTGAATATTGTGATTAAAAGCATTGGCTTAGAATGTGGAAAGCTGGTATACAATTTTTTCTTGGCACACAGACTTCCCATCTATAAATATAAATAGTACCTTAGTATGATGTAGGTAGTTTGAGGTACTCGTGTACTAGGGGTAGTTTCAAGAACCCAAGATGGAATTCATAATCTTCTAATGCTTGAAAACTTTATGCATTTGTTCTTGTTCATGAGATTGTTTGCTTCAGAGTATTTTGAGATATTTCAGTCCTATCCAAATACCAAGCAGAGAGTCATTTGCTTCTCCATTATTTGCCTGTATTCTGCTCATACTTTTCCCTTACAGTATTCCTCTTTGCAGCTGTGTGAAACAAGACAATACCTTATTTGTTGTCATTTGTAGTAGTGCTTCTAATTTAGGTTGCGTTTCAGCAGATTCTGAGTCACCCACATAAATGTCATGGATCTTAGTTGTTGCATACCTGATTCTTGTTTCATTGCAAACATTGTTGCCATGTCAATTAAGATGATGTATATCATCCTTTTTTTATGACTGATAAGTGACTGGAGTATCTTTTAGTTATCAGCTACTGGTCACATTTGACCAAAAATGATAAACTACCTGAAAAATTCCTTCCTGACAGATGCACCTCATCTCTCTAGTGAGTGTAGACTGCACCAATAGCTGGGAGCAGGTTCAGAATTACAAGGAAGGACTCTGAAGAACAAAAGATACACACATTTTTAAATGAGCACGAAAAAAAGGATAAAAGGTGTTCTGTTACTACACCTGGAAAGAGTGCTATTTTCTTCTACCATATTGCAAATAAAATGCTGGTTTGAAAGAGGCAAGTAGTAGAATATTTGTTTTCAATGTTCATGCACGTGTGCAATCCTTTATGTGCAGGTGTACACACTCTGCTACAGAAAGCATGGTTTCTAGGCATGCACAAGCACACAGGATTGCGCAGCAGTTTGGTATGGAGAGCCTTATTAGCATGAATGTGGAGTGGGCAGGTTACTCAAGGGAAGATCTTTTCTGAGATCAGAGAGGTACTTCACAAAAACAAATGTTTATTTGAAAGGCACTAGTTTGCATCAAAAAGCAGTTATTTTCCAAAGTGTGGCTGGAATAAAATGTTTGCCTCTTCCACAGATGTACTGCAAGATCCCATCTCCATCCTTACTTGAAGCAACTCAAGTCATCTCATATATTAAGCTATTAGGATGCTTGGCACATTTTTCAATAGCAAATTTTCCAACAGAATGTGGCTTAATGTAAGTCCATGAATGTTTTGGCCAGTGGTATTTGCTTCTGCTTTTTCTTCCTTACAGTTAGACAGGTTCTGTTTTCAATGACAAGAGCAAACAAAAAACAAACAAACAAAATTGCATTTTTCTCTCTACCTCTCATGTTTGCTATCATGTATATCCCTGAGATATAAATCTGTTTAGGATGGGAATGCTATATGGTTGCAAGGGCCTCCCTGGTACAAACAGGCAGCAACTGTCTCAAAGAAAGCTGGTGAAGCAGTGCAGTGGGTGCCCCTTAGAATGATTTTCTTCTTTTTCCATTGTTGAATTCAGGTGTCTGCTGTGATGTTTTGGAAGAAACTCCCTTGTCATAGCAGGAGCTTTGAATTTCTTGCAGGTGCTCAGCAAGCTTCCCAATTAGGTCCTTGATTATCGTTATCCAAATCTGAGGGAGGTGTGTGTGAACTGGTATGCAGTGTACATCAGGAGGAATATTTTGTAGAAAAGGGAATGATCTCACATATATGAAGTTGTAAGTATTGTGATAATGATTCTCTCCTACCCATTAATGAAACCCTACTAATAATGCCATGTTGGTCACTAAGGTCCATTGAGTATAAAGGGTTCATTTACTTGCATGTTGATAACTCGTTTATTTGAATAACCATTCATTTTATCCATCCATGAATGAGTGCTTTAAAGTAGCCTTGTGAGAGTGAGAAAAATGAGGGGAGCAGACTGTGTGTAGGATGACAAAGCCCATCTGTGGCTGAGACAATGGGGTCTGGACTGCAGAACTGTCCTGCAACCTGGCTGTGTGGCTGCCTCTCCTCAAATATATCCTGGAAGTGACCAGAGACTCTGATTTAAGAAAATATTATGAATACACTAAACAAACTTAAACAGTAAAAGTAAACTTTCATGTTTAATGAAAAACTAGTAAATATCAAAGATGGAGCACTATGATTGTCCGATCTGACTTTATCACGAAGACCATTTAATCTTTCCTGTGACTTTGCATAAGTACATTATCAAATTGCAAATGATGAATTAATATTTCTCCTGTGGCCTAGCTGAGGAGCTGCATGCATATCAGTGAAATGTGACACTAACTGCATGTTCAAAAAAATAGCAGCAGCAAAATAATTCTTAAGCTGTATGGTTTGTTGTCTGACAAAGATGGTTATTCAACCTTCAGCTCACAGAGATAAAAGATCAGTTTAGCAAAATCCTGTCAGAAAATAAATAAATAAATAAAGGTTTCTTTTAATTTTTGGAACTTGTTTATCTTCGTTTTCTTTCTTATCTGTTGCTTTGCACTGACTCCCTTAAATGCCTCCACATCTGTGGAAGATTTACCTTTGAAGAAGAATGTCAGGATTCTCTCTAAAATATTTTAAGAGTTTTTTAAAATGGAAATGTCCTTTTTTAATACAATATTTAAAGCATTGTACTACTACTGAAGTTATAACTCAACTAGTAATGATTTTACTTGTAATTTGCCTCTTGTTTTATTTTTTTAAGTGCTGCACTTGACCCAGGAATTAAATTTTGTTTAATACCTTACTTAGTTCCAATTCACTGTGCACTCCGCTGGGGTCTATGAGATTTGTAGAATTACTTATCTGCTTCATTTCAGTTTGCTTCACTGGAGGTTTAAACAGGGCTTTTTTAATTGCCTCCCTGCTATTTCAAACATTTTGCTCCATATGGTAATGTGCATAAAATTTTGAATTTGTTTTCTTCATGAAAAGCTGCACATAATTACTTACTACCTAGATTAATCTTTTCTTATCTTTAGAACATTCTGCTGATGCTTTCAAACTCGTCTGCAATTATTTTTTTTCTCTTTCATCTAATCTGTAATAATCTAGCATGCCAAGGTAATGGATTTCACCTGAGGATCTCAACATGATTTGAAGCAATGATTAATTAATTACCTTCACAACCTGTCTTTAAAATAGGAGAAATTGAAATGCAGCTGGCCAGCAACGCAGTCATTAGCAATGTGTTGCACCATTAACTGTAGCTGCTCTATAAGCAGCTATTGTAATCCTCTTTTCTTTCCTTCTCCCAGGATGGATCCAGCTCAAGTGGCACTATGATGAAAAAAAAATAGTTAAAATCTTATGGTTAGATTGTTTGCTTGGCCTTTGTGATGTAATTACGTGCCATATGGACATAAACAGGCACATATTGTGCCTCTAATGTGTATTGCAGAGTAGTGATCTGACATCACTGCTGTTGTGGAGTTTTAGCAACTGTTACTACATGTTTTTGTCCAGACACGGTATTTGAACTCAAAAATATATTTTACTACATCATGTAGCTGAACTGGAAAAGCAGAGAATTTGTCAGAGTTAAACTCTGAGAAAGCTTCACACTATTCCTCCACTTGTATTTATACAGGAGGATTGTTCTTTCCTTGGTACTGACCTATCACTGACCTGTGATGAGTAATTTTAAGCAGCCTGAATTCTGTATTTTTCTGGTTTACCCTAACCATATTCCTGCTTGAACATAGCTCCTTAAACATAATTAGGTGCATCTGCAGAGTTTAAAATTAGTGGTAGTGAAGTAAATAGCTTCTGTAGCAAGAATCAAAAGCTTTATTGTGAAATATAATAATGATATAGTCATAAAATATGCAATAAAAAGTGACAGATTTTAAAGTTTGCTTAAAAGGCATAGGAATCTGTTTTAAGCCCACATTCAGTATCCAAAATCAGTTCTTTAAAGAGAGAGAGAGAGGCAGGAAGGGAGAAATAAAGAATTAAGGGAATGAAGGGGGAGAGGGAATGGAGGGAAGAGAGTGGTAAGGAAGAACAAGGCAATAAGAGAAGAGAGGGAGGAGTGTAACAGAAGTAGGCCATAATAATCTGTAAATTATAGTGGTACAGTGGTTTTGCTTGCACTTTCGTGACATCAATGAAGATCTTTGAGTCCTACAAGTTGCTGGAAGTACTCACACTCAATAAAAGTGTTTTTACAGGACAACTGTTTTATACACCTGGCCGTTAACCAGTCCATAAGCGTGTACACCCCATGTGTCCGTTACTGACTCGTAATCATCTGTATGAAGATGAATACAAAATTCTTGAATAAAGATGAAATAAGCAATGGTTTTTGTCCCACTTACCCTTCCCTAAATATGTGATTAGCCTTTTTTTCTGCATTCATTGACTCTTGTGTTGTTTTTTCTTTTAGAAGTCAGGCTGAGCAACCAGCTTGGTTATGAAACTGATTTTTTAATATTGAGAATAAGTGTTATTTCTCTGATATTCAAAAGTTTAATTACAAATGGCCAACAGCAGAGAAGGGAATTCCTTCACTGTCTTAGGTCTTAGCTGTTCTAAAAAATATAAATCAATCACAATTGTAATGTTCCTTGTTAACTTATAAGGACAGGAGATTATGCTACTTCTTTCTAAAGACTAACAGAAGCCTCTCTTAGGACTGAGTTCTCCACTTTGGTGTTACCTTCGCTAAATCATGAAGTAGGGGAGGTTTTTAACCAGAATTTGTTCTAGTCTCAGTTGGGGTTCTGTGGAATTTGACAATATCTTCTGCAAAGACTTACATTTTTTTATTCTCCTTTTTTTTCTAGATTTATCTCTGAGACACTTTCACTAGCAGTGTTCCTTAGGATTATGAAATCTTCCTTTTGGAAGAAGAAGTTTCACATGTCTATAGACAACTAACCTCCAGCAACTAAGGATGTAATTAAGGCTTGTTTTCAATATTGAGTATAATTAGGTCATGCTCATTGGTCTGTATGCTTCCACTAATTTGAAATCTGGCAGTTGATTTTTTTTTTTTTAATTGGGCATTGCCATCCAAACTAGATTTGTTTTCATTCATATGCAGAGGCTTTTATGGTAGAAAATCACAGAATTGTCAAGGTTGGAAAGGACCTCAAGGATCTTCCAGTTCCAACCCCCCCTGCCATGGACAGGGACACTTTCCACTAGGTCAGGTTTCCCAGAGACATCTTCTAATGAATAATCATCTTCTAATGAAGTTCTGTTACTTACAGCGAGGTCACCTTGGTATGGCTCATGGACTTAGTAGTATGTGGCTTACAGGACCTCTACCACTGTATGCTTTTATTCTTCTGCATGCTAAAAATGTTTGATAGGCCATTGTTGTGGACTGTGGTTAACTTACTCTATATAGGCATTTGAAAATTTGTCTGTCTGAATCATAAGCAGCTCTGAAACACATCAGCTTTGTGTGCTGACTTGGATCTGCCACAATCCTCCTGTACTTGGAAACCTAGAAAATAAGTGTTTCCTGCTTTTGAAACACTTATTTTCATTTTCCTCTACTATTTTCCAGGTTTTACTATGGAAACAATGCTTCCATCTCTGTCTTAAATCCCTGCCTTTCTTTTTTGATTCTCATCTTCTGTGTTCAAAGTACCTGTAGTACATATTCATTCCTGTAAGTAATTACAAGCGCAGTAAATAGAGTTAAACAATATAATTATTTTTTACTGGGGTTTTTTTTGTGTGTGTGTGTCTGAAATGTACTAGCAACAGCATTGAAACCTGTCCAGGATATTTTAAATGTGCTCTTTATTTATAAAAAAAGAATATTAGATATTCAGGTCTTCCCATTTCATTTCAGAAACATAAGTTTACTATTAAGGTCTCAAAGATCACAAGCAGTGCACAGCTCTTGCATAAGCAAACTTAAAAGTAAAATTATTCTTCCCAGTCTAGAAAAGTGGGTCTGAATCATCTTTTCTTCCTATAAATCTGCCTTTGACTGAAAGAATCTGTCATTGTTTCTATGTACCTTATTAACAAATGCCAGCAAAGATGTCTGCTTTAAAGAAATGTTGCTTGTTTTTAGACTTTCAAGTCTACAGTCTGTAAGTGTTCATTAATATTGTGGTTTTCTGCACATTGTCTACTGTTTTTAAATGTGTAAACTTTTAGGAAGTGGGATTCAGTGTTAACAATGTGCTTACACTTTATTCTTGAGGAGATGGAGAAGAGCAGGGGGAAGCACACTGCCTCAGAACTTCATTCCGTTCTTGGTTGGAGAAAAACCACCAAAACATATTCTAAAAGTGGAGGGAAAAAATATAAATTAAAAAAAAGTCTAGAATTGTTACTTAGATTAGCTGAAATCTCAGATGTTTACTTTAAGTCTTTGATAAGCCTCAAATTATTTGAGTATTTCTTGAAGGAAATCTCATAAAAAGCCCTCAGAAATGTTGGTGCCCAGTCTAGTTTGCCTTGGCATGAAGACTATTTGTAAGCAGAAGCAGTCTGAATGGACACTCTTATTAGATTTTTTTTAAATGTTTGTGTTCCTTTGTATTCTGCACCCCACACCACCCTGTTTGATATGGCTTATCACATGGTTGTGCATTGCTAGTTTTGGGGCAATTACAAAGTAATGCATGCATGAATAAATGAGTAATTCTACTTGGAAACAAATTCAAAATAAAAAGTATAACATTATAATATTAATTCAAATAGCCTGAACATCCCACAAATATTAAGGCATCCAGTGAGAACCCACATAGTAAAGCTGTTAATACTCTTTTGAATAAAAAACTATTTCTGAAGCAGCAAGTCTTTGAAATTCATCACAGAGAAAGCCAGAGGCTAGAGAAGAACCTTTATTTTTGTCATGAATTTCCATTCTGGGATAACTGAGTTGTAGGCTGTCAGAAATCCTGCCGTTTCCTTTCTGTTTGCTTTCCTCAGAAAAATCATGGCAGCTTCCCAAAATAACAACTGAATAAGAACATTCTGAAAAGCTAAATGTAAATATCAAAATTTTGCTACCTAACCAGCTGCAGCCCACATGCCACTGAGAACAGAGCAACGACATCAATGGCAAGAGAAGAAAGGGCAGAGTAAGCTCCAAAAGATGTTCTGGCTATCATGCCAAGGATTTTCTGTGCTGCCTTATGTGCTTCTCTGTAGGATCGTTGCCTGCCTCTGTTCACAGTGACAGAACACAGCTTGCTTGTTAAATACTAGAAATGGTTTAGTTAGTGATGGGAGCATTGCAAACAGAAAGGAAAGTGTTAAAAAGGAACATTGTGAGTGCTTGTTGCTTTAATCATGCATGACAGTTATTTACAGGTTTGGTAAAACTTTTCTTGTCTATGGCACTCCAGGTGCTGTACAGTATTTGTTTCTTTGCAGATTTCTTCTTCCAAGGTTTAGGCTTATAAACACTTCATGCAAAGTCCCCACAAAGAATCCCCAAAATATCCCCTTCCCTCCTGGTGTCTCTGTGGCTTGGTGAAACTCTTATTCTGCATGCATGGAAGTTAAGCTTCAGAGGAATTATTGCCTCTGCTGCTGTAATCCTTCAGCCGGAATAACAACTACCAAACCCACAGGTACAGACCACAATTATAAAATAAGGTAGCTTCAATACATTTTGCAGAATTCCCAGTTGCATGAATTCTAAGAGTTAATGCAGGTGTCACTTTAAGAGAGCACATGTATGACTAGCTAGCTCAGCATGCAGTAGCTTTCTGAAAGGTAATGCAGAAGGCTAATGTACATTTGCTTTTCAGAGAAAATGGTCTTATCTACATTTTAGAAAATTCTTCTTTCATGTTGGTTTTAGTTTCATTGGTAGAAGCGGTAATCCAGATATTCTGATCTGCTTTTTTTAGAGACATGGTAAGATGCACTGGAGTTGCCAAACAAAGCGTTACTAAGAGCTGGAAAGTTCCCCTACTACACGTCTTTCTTACATATCTTGGACAGAACAAATGAGGCTTTGCCATGTGGGCTACACAATTACATATATTTAAACACAGCTGAAGTATTTATATAGTGCTTTATGTGGTTGCCTGCACATATAATTTTCTCAGAGTATTTTGCATTTCTTTTCCATATATATTTTTTGGTCTAGAATTGTAGTTTACCTTTGAATTTTTGGACAGTGATTTTTTTCTCACAAATTCTCATTTATGTTGAGTGTGTCTAACATACTATTACAGAGAGAAGCAGTTGAGATTATTGAAGACTGCTAATATACATGTCAAAATTAATCTTTATTCGCCTTAAAATGCTTGTGTAAGTGGTAAGTGACATAATAAGCTGAGGCTTGGTAATCAGAATAGAAGATACATCCAGTTCTGAGCTATGTCCTCACAATTGATGGTGGAAACTTCTTTCGAAGCAGAAGGAGGGAAAGAGGTGGTGTAGCTGCCTGATATAATAAAGTGCCAGACTTCCCTGTAGTTAATTAAACTGATTGTAAAAAAAGCAGTGATGGAAGAACATTTTGAAGTACACTGTGTGGTTATGATCTATTGCTCTCTGAATGCAGAGCCAAGTTAAATAAATTAAATACTCTCTAGATGGTTCTGCTCTAGCAGGGCAGTTGGACTAAATGGTCTCCAGAGGTTCCTTCTAACCCCTACCATTATGTGAAATGTGATCTCAGGGAGTCAGTTTTGGTGATAATATACTACAAGTAATGACATTAAGTTCATGGAGGTTGCATAAGTGCAAATCATCAGAGTATATATTCCACTACGTTACTACAGTCGTGGGTCATACTCAGATATTTGGTTACTATTTGCATCTAGACTCTGTTTATGGAGGAGAACTCCCACCACGATACTACTCTTTGACACTTACCTCAAGACTTCTGAGGTGCTGCAGTTGCTATGTAAGAACTCAGCAATTCAGCAAGCCTGAAGGTGACCTGAGATATTCAGGTGCAGCTCACAATGATTTCAAAGCATGTTTTGCAATGGAAGGGTGTGTTGTGCAAATCATTCCAGAGCTGTATTTAATTTTGAAAATTAATATGAAAGTAATGAGCTATCATCTTAGAAGCACCCTGGTGTTTGCAACAGTGCCATAAAGTATGGATAGAGTATGTTTTTTTAAGATGTAGCTAATATAAATTGCAGCAAGCATAAAGTGGATCTAGACTCTTAACCGTAAACAACAGCACAGTATAATTTAAAAAACCCTCAGTAATTTGTGGGATGTACTACATAGCTTACCAGCATGAAGACTATCAGCATTGATCAGAGAATTTGTCTGTCTTTTATGGTACCTGAAACTCACCTAGTCTATTTGCTGCCTGACTCCTGTTGCTAACAGCAAAGTATGCATACTATCTTCTTTCTGCACTATTGCAAGGGTCATGACATACCAGCTCTGTGAGGAAGACCAGATTCAAATAGTGACAAGCATGTGTGCCACAAGGGGATTCTCTCCGAAAGAGAGAGATGTGAAAAGGAATTTCATTGGAGTACCAGGGAAAAGGTCGATGAAAACAGTTGGCATTTCTACCTGAAATGTGGTTCTTCAGTCTTGGGATGAGGAAGAGTGGTGCTTTTCAAATGTGCTGCAGAGCACAATGGATTTTTTCATGGCATGCTCTGAGTCAGCCTTGCATAGATTACAAGAAATCAATACTCTTACAGCATAGAGTAGGTCTTCAGCATTATTCCCTCATAGGTTATTGATGTAATGGTGTGTGTCTCTTAGTAAAGCCTGACCAAAGGAAGTTGTTGCATTAGAGGATTCCTGGTTTTAATGTTTATAGAAAAGGAGGTGTTAAATTACACACTCTGCAAGATATCCCTTAGAGTTATAATTAGTGCTTGTGAAAGGAGTGAAGTGGGGCAATAAAACTGTCAGTAGTTCACAAAATAGACTCACAAAGCAGTAAAAGCCTTTCATCACATCTGGGTCTTATTTTCAGTACACGCCCAGTAAAAGAGTTGATTCTGATGTCCTGAAACTAAACTGTGAAGTTTAAATCCATTGATTTTTCTTACCAAACATGGGAAAGTAAAGGCAAAACATCTCCTTTACTTCTCACGACTATTTATTTATAAGCTCTGTTTGTTTTCTTTAACCTTCACCGCAAAGTTTATAATTACTACCAAACATGGCAAAATTTGCTTGGATTTTGACAATGATGGGAGTGGATGTCTGAATTGCAGACTTGTTCAGTTGGAAGGAGCCTCAGGAGGTCTCCAGTCCAACCTCCTGCTTAAAGCAGGGCTGGCAATAGGGTTTAATCAGGTTGCTCAAGGCTTTATCCAGTTTGGTCGTGAAAACCTCAAAGGATGGTGACTGGACAACCTCTCTGTGCAACCTGCTGCACTGCTGGGCTCTCCTTGTGGGAATAAGGGGTTTTCCCCTATATCTAGGCAGAACTGCTTGTTTCATTTCACCATTGTCTCTTGTCCTGCCACCAGTATGAAGAATCCAGCTTCATCTCTGTAAGATCTTCCATGTAAGGCACTGGGGACTTTGGTAAGATTCCCTAAAGCCACCTTTACTCCAAGGAGCAAACCCAGCTCCTTCACGTGCTCTTCACAGGGCAAGTGCTCCAGCCCTGAGTATCTTGGTGGCCCACCCCTGAAGGTACTCAGGAGATGTTTGGTGATAGATGTGTTTGTACTGTTGGGATTGGCAACTTCTTTCTCTATAAGCCTTTGAGTAGTTTCTGAAGGTGAAGCAAATATAATGCATGTGAATGGTCCCAGACTAGCAACTCCTAGAAGCAATGACTGCTTCAGTAACTTGATAGATCAACAGAAGTGAGCATCAGCTTCCATTTACAGTCTCATAATATCCACTGTGGTGTTATTTTGTCATGTACTTAAGTCCTGTTTTGCATGAATGTGCCCAATTTTTTAAGATACTTCAGCTATAGATGTTTATTTTCACAAATCTTGTCACTAGTATTTGAAGTAGGAGTGAGCCATTTCCTGAACTTGGAAATTATTAAAACTTGTAAAGAAGGAAAAGAACTTTTTATTAAAATGTTCTGATAGTTTACAAATAATAAGTTTTAAACTGTTACTTTATTCAGTACAGTGCAAATTAAATAAAATGCGTCAGCTTTAAAATACTTGCTAGAAATGTGTTATATTCTGTGACATTTATGGAATCCATGCTTTCTGTATCAAAATCTATAGTATACAATCAAACAAGTAGTTTGGTTTGTAGCAATCAGTATACAGAAATGACCTTATCACTTAGTAATGCTGACTAATAAAGTACTTTGGTAAATGACTTTTTACTCATATGTATCATCTGCATTGTTCAATCTTGGCACTGTTATTCCTCTAGCAATTGAGCCTAATTGTGTTTTTGTTGACTATATTAATTGAGTGTTGCTAAGAGTGAATGGGCAAGCAAATGAGGGCATCTAACAAGAATCATCTTTGGTCTCCAGGGAATGCAATAATGGATGTCCAGTTGGTTGTCATATCATAACTGTGGCTTTGCATATGTGTCCTTAAATCTGGCGAGGACTTTTCAGCTAGTACAAGCTTTAAGTTTCAAAATGTAATCCCTATTCCAGTTCTGGAAGTGAAACCTAATTTTTCTTACAAGACTACTGTGATGCTTTGCAGAATTAACTCCAAAATTAATAAGCTAAATGCTTTAAGATAATTCTGCTAGTGAAAACAGAGAGGATTTCCCTGTTCATTTCCAAATAACAGAGTATCTGGATAGTTGCATGCATGCATCTCTCTCAAGCCACCAACTTCCTGGTCTACTTGCCTACATATTTGTTTCTCTTCTCTTCATAAAGGTAGATATGGCTGTTGTAGTCAGTACTGGGTTTTAGGTTTTTTGGGGGTGTTGTTTGTTTTTTGTTGTTTTTTTTTTTTTGGGGGGGGGGGAAGGGCTTTTTTTGTTTTCTGTATATTTCTGCTTTATCAGCCTTTGTGACCAGAGATGCTGCAAATAAATCAGCATCTTAGATACCTGCTGTAGGAAAATGTTAGAGTCATTTTTGAAGGCTGTACTGTTGATTCTGAATATTTTCTCTATTCACATCAGTGTGCACCAATAAATCCATTGAGGATTTCTCTCTTACATTTAAATAGGTAATGAGCATATATTTTTAAAAGATTCAAAGAAGGTGGAAGGTTAAGAAGAAATTAGGGAGTTCAGAGGGAGGGGGACACAGGTAATGAAACAGAAGTATTTGAGAACAGACTTTCTTCTTTGGTCTCTTTACCTAACACACTTGAACTGTCTTGGCAGATTTCTACTCAGACATAAGTGAGACAAGATGGATGAATGAATAGGGTTGCCATGTTCAGTTACTGTTGTATATCTCAGAAACAAGAACAAGCAAAAGCTCAGTTTGAAAGTCATTGAATCCTTAGAGTCAAGAAAAACTTGTGGGTTTCAGTCTTTCCATTCAAATTTAGATAACCATAGAATCACAGAATGTTAGAGGCTGGAAGGGACCTCGAAAGATCATCCAGTCCAACCCCCCCCACCAGAGCAGGATCACTTATACCAGATCACACAGGATCTCATCCAGATGGGTCTTGAATATCTCCAGAGAGGGAGACTCCTGGGCAGCCTGTTCCAGTGTTCTGTCACCGTCACAGTGAAATAATTTTTCCTCCTGTTTTCATGGAACTTCCTATGCCTCAACTTCCACCCATTGCCCCTTGTCCTGTCACTGGGCATTGCTGAGAACAGCCTGGCTCCATCCTCTTGGCACTCACCCTTCACGTATTTATAAGCATTAATGAGCTCACCCTTAAGGCTCCTCTTCTCCAAGCTAAAGAGCCCTAGCTCCCTCAGTCACTCCTCGTAAGGAAGATGTTCTGCTCCCTTAATCATCCTCATGGCTCTGTGCTGGACTCTCTCAAACAGTTCCCTGTCCTTCTTGAACTGACAGGCTCAGAACTGGACACAGTATTCCAGCTGTGGCCTCAGCAGGGCAGAGTAGAGGGGGAGGAGAACCTCTCTTGACCTACTGACCACATCCTTCTAATACAACCCAGAATGGCATTGTCCTTCTTGACCACAAGAGCACATTGCTGGCTCATGGTCAACCTTCCATCACCAGGACCCCCAGGTCCTTTTCCCCTTCACTGCTCTCCAGCAGGTCAGTCCCCAACCTGTACTGGTACATGGGGTTGTCCTTTCCCAGGTGCAAGACTCTACATTTGCCCTTGCTGAACGTCATTAAATTTCTCCCTGCCCGTCTTTCTAGCCTGTCCAAGTCCTGCTGAGTGGCATCACAATCCTCTGGTGTGTCAGCCAATGAGATATAATGAAATATAATTTGTACAGTTAAAAACCACATTTATGTTTATTTTCAAAAAGTCAGTCAAACAAATGAGGTAGTGCATGGGCATATTGCTAAAGATTTTGGAGAGAATTTGATTATTTCATGCTCTTCATTTCCACTGTTAACTGGTGTTTTTTTAAAAAGTCTTTTTCTTTGCCAGATGACAACGTTATGGTTGGCCAAGTCCTTTCATTTTCACTAATTCAGGAGCTATCTTTTTACATTCCCTAATGACATTGTTATTCTATTCTTTATAGGTGAGCTTTTATTAATATTTCTAGTGGTTTAAGTATGTTTGGCATGAGTGAGTCTTTCAGTTGTAAGCAGATAGGATACAAAAAGGTGATTCACATCACTGAAGGGAGACATGTCTTTGACTTGAGTCTGTGCAACAGCAGTTTTTTGGAGGTAAATGTTGTAGCTCCAGAATAAGACAAAGTGATTGTAACTTAACAATTACACCATTAAAGTTGAGATACAGATAGTTTAAAGATTAGTAAAAATAGTAAAACATTTGATACCTGTGAAAGAATTTATTTGATTTTAATTTGCACAATGACATCTCGTTGGAACTTTTCATGAAGACTCTAGGGGATAAGAGTATTGTCTTTAGAATTTACTCAAATACCTGTTCTCTTACTGTTATTAGTTCTTTTCAAATTGCTAATCATATGTCAATGGTATATCCTCTCCAAAAGACAAGTAGTGGGACATTGCTTTTCCCAATCAGAAGTACTTTATCCTCATAGGCTTGAAAGGCAGTGGTAGCAGGTAATTAGCACTGTAATCTTCTTGAGCTCAGGAACTTTCATCCCAGCAAGAGTGCTGAATCAGTATGGTCCTGAAATCTTCAATTTCTCTGTATCTTCAATGTCCATTTATTAACTTCTTCAAAGATGAAGAAGCCCCTTGTACAAAAATGTTGTCTGATTTGGCTTTTTTTCCATGCATACCATAGTTATATTTTAACGGTTTAATGTTTTCTGGTGTATTTGTATTGCTATTTCCCCTTCCTTTCTCTTCCACTAGATTTCTTATTTTTCATATAACCAATCACTATACACACCCTCAACACAACTGTTTGCCCAGACTTTGACACTTGTGACATATGTCACACTGACAGTCACCTAACAACTCAAGAAGGTCCAGTGGTCTTGAAAAGTGTTCCAGGTTAAGTGGCACCACATGAAAAATAGTAGAACTTTTTGATCTGTCAAAAAGTGTTAGCTGCCAAGTGCAAGCTTCTGTGAAGAGCTTTGTATAGATATTTATACCTACAATAATTTGTATCTTTTCTGCTTTTTTCAGGTCATTGCCATTGTTATGGATATGTTTACAGATGTGGATATTTTCAGAGAAATTGTGGAGGCGTCTGCTAGGGGGATTGCAGTATATCTCCTGCTTGATGAGTCAAACTTCAGTCACTTTTTGAAAATGACAGAGAAACAAGGCTGTCAAGTTCAGAGGCTCAGGGTAAGGCTTCCCTGTATTCCTGTGCATGAACATGAATTCATTTCTCCTCAATCTATTGAAAAGGGACTATTATACAGTGATGTGTAAATAGGTAAGCTTTCAGCAGAACCTTATGTACAAATGTTTTTCTTGTTAGAAAGACTTTTAGCTCCTTCATGTGTCAAAATAAGACATACTTTTTCATATATTATTTATAAAATAATTTTCAGTTATGTATTCAGGAATACTAGGCTTCTTTTGCTTTCTTTTAAAGTAGCATGCAAATACTCATAAAGCTTATGTAAATTAATAAATTGCTTACTTAATTTTATGATCTTTTTCTTCAAAGGTATTATATATTAAAATACTTTTTAAAGCCCAAGATTCTACTTTATTAGTGTTTGTCTGAAAACCCATATTATGGTGTGTTAGTATTACTTTTATACATGAAATACATAATTTTATCCTCTGAGAAAGATAACAGGACTAGCATTTAAATTTTTCACAAATTTAAGTAGTACGCTAATGTTTAACAGGGATTAGGATACAAACCATGAGCTGCACTGACCTGAAGTAAATGCTTTATAAATACTTGTAGATTTGTTGTAAACAGCACTGAAGAAGTTCCAAGGATGTTGTCAGAGCTTCTTTGTGGAGTTCTGAGCACTGCAATAACTGAAACTTCCTTATAGTTCCATTTGCATTTTTTGTTTCTGCAACTAGCAAGGCCAAATATGAACAAAATAGTATGAAAGCTTTTCTTAGCAGAACACCACTTCAAGAACCCAACATTTTAAGAACACATTCAGAAAATCAGATGGAGATGTGGTGTATTTGTGAGGATAAAGAAGGCTTTTCATTAAGATTTTGGAATAACTATTTGGTATTTTATACCCATTTTTGCTCTAGAGCAGTTACTTAGATCCTTAAAGTATTCCCATACCATTTTCCATTCTTGTTTCTTGTGTGTAAGTATGTGGGATTGCCCTCTGGTGGCCTGATGCACAGAGCTATGGAAACATTTGGAGAGAAAACATCAAAAACTTGTGTTCTGTAAACAGTGGTCATGATTGCCTTTGTTAAGTCAGTATTTGGCAATATTTCCATAATCTGGAATTTGAGATACCACCATTTGCTAGTTGCTTGGGTTAGCTATGCCATAGAGTTTGGGAGGGGTGGGGAAAAGGTGCATTTCTTTTTATGGCATGAGCTTTATCCTCATAAAAGAAAGGAAATTAGGAGATGCATTTCAAGTGATACCTCAAAAAATGCTATGGTATGCAGTTTCAAATTTGTGCACTGTGTATGTATAACTCTTTTGAAAGCTTTAACATCTCTTGGATGTCTTTTTGATGCAGTTTTGTAGACCTACAGGCATTTATATTGTGGTTGAAAGAATTAATGTACATACATTAGAGTAGATTTTGTACGAATTAGTGTGGATTCGAGGGATTTGGACTTGGCCTCTTCAGTGACATTGTTTTATGTTTCTTTTTCATAATGGTGGGAGAAATAAAAGACATCTGTACTCTGCAAGGTTTAAGAGAATACTTTGAATTTTATTGGAAAATGAAAAATTTAAGCTGAAGAGCCAAGCTATGTACTGGGTTTCCAGCTTAGCTTGTAATAAGGCTCTTCAAATTAATGGTCTTCTCATTCAAGTGCTGCTCCCAATGACTGTTGCTCTGAGAACAGAAGCTTACTACCCACAGGAATTCTCCTGTGCCTTTTTTGAGGATGAAGAGAAACTGTAGGTGACCATGAAAGAACAGTCAGTACTTGGGAGAAGTTTCTGCCTTTCCCTCTTTCCCATCACCTCAAGGTTCACAAAAAAAAAAAATAAAATCACATTCAACTTTTCATGCTCTTGGCTTCTTCTGTCAGTGATAGCAAGAAGAAGATGGAGATGTATGGATCTCTTTCTCAAGAGGCAGCACCAGCAGCATTGCTCTTGTTATTCTGTGAAGTAATTTGATTCAGTCTTGCAGGAATGTGGCAGGTGAGCCTTGTGATAGGGAGTTTCTATAAAGCTTTTCTAACACAATGCCTCTTCTGGCTCTTTTTCTTTGAATCAGTGAAAAATGAGATGCAGTGATGAGTAAAACTGTATTCTTTAATTTAGATTTACAATCCAGTAGCCTTCTGTATAGAAAAAAAGGAGAATTTTATTCATAAATCTATACTAAATATCTGTGCACACAATTTTCCTCATCTCTAGTCTGACTGCATATCAGGGCATGTTTCCCTCTTTATTGAAATCTGTAATTGAAAAAAAATGAATAGACTATATATTCTGTGGTCATTTTCTGAGTTCCATATAGGAGAAAATTAAATAAGGGATTTGCTAGAAGCTTTTTGATTCCTTTTTACTAATGAAAAAAAATATATGTAATGTTCAATTATACTTCAAAAATTTAAATCATGCTTATGCAGCTCTTTCTGGGAGGGTAGTAGTGCAGTCATACATAACAAGAGGTTAGAGCTTGTTTCCAGGTCATCATTTGAGTGTCATTTAACTGGATAGCCCTGAAGGTCAGCCTTAAACTGGCCACTGGAGTCCCTGAGTGTCCTACAATCTGCTTTTAGAGGAGGGAGATTTTCCTGTGTCTGGCTTCAAAAACATCCTCAAACGTCTTGTCCTTGATTATTCTTCCATGTATCCATTAACAGTCACTAACAGAACCGTTTTACAGGACCTGAACAGACTTTCCATTTAACTCACTATGGATGATCTTAAACGCATTTGTGTGCCCCATCAGGCTAGCTTGGTTGCTTCAAGATGTGTGAGTTTGTTGGTTTCTGATTTATCCAGGATTTTCCTCTCAGGATTCATAAATAAGTTATTGCTTTATCTACAAAGATGAAGTGATCAGTGACACAGCACTGTTAGCAGAGGAGTCCTGTACCCTGAGGATGACACCAGGTATGAGGATAAAGCCCAGCCGTTTCATACCAAATGGGGCTTGCAATTCAATATGTATATGTTTACTGCTTGTAATCCAAAGTGGAATGCATTCTTACTAGATATCCTCAAACTTTGTCTGTGTTTTCGGTGATGATTCAAAGTATGCATCCCTGGCACCTAATTAGAGGGTTTGAAGTAGGTGAAGGATGCCAGATGAAGGAAAAGGAAGTGTTATGCGGGAAAGGTGAGCATGTAAATGCTGTGTTCACATCTTTTGGAGGATGACCTACTGAGACAGGGAAAGAGGGCAGGATTAAGGAAGCAGGATAGAAAGCTGCAGGAGGAGTAATAAGAAAAGAGGAAGAAGAGACTACATGGTTGTTTTATATTTCAGCTTATGAGTACCTCACACAAAGGGATTTTTAATATAGTATGGTAATTTGCAAGCCATTAGCCTTGCTTGTACCTCCATCATTCCAGACTCCCAAGTGATATCTTGTCCAGCATCAGGAGGGCCTTGTCTCAGTAAGTCTTGATGTGTTCAACTGGCATATTTCTAGGCCAGCATTACTTGTTATGGTTATTTGAAAACGTATAAGCTGCCTCTTAAGTTACATTTTTCAAATTATAATCACATAAATATAATTTAATATAGCTAAATATAAATCTGATATACAGATATAATACACGGTATGTAGAACTGAGTAAACCATTGAAGGAAATGCAAATTTTCGTGATTAATTCACAGAATTTTATTTTAAAGTAAATAAAAGTTTGCTATTGTGATAGACTTCAGAATGAATAAATTCCATTTTTTTCTTTTTTTTTTTACTTTTTCAGGAATTAACATTTTCCACATGATTAAATTTCCAAATAAAAGCTTTTTATTTAATTACTTTTACTTAAAGCTTGAGTATCTGCTGGAGAAAGAATTAAGTAGGGTTGACTTGTTCAAAGTTCAGCAAAAACCACACTGAAAAAGCAGGAAATTTTACTTTCATTAATGAGAAGACTTCTATTCAGAGCACAGAATACCTGAATGACACAGTGCTAGATTGTCAAAAGTGATTAGCAGGTGGAGATGCAAAATTATGTTAAACGCCCATTTAGTAGTGCAAATTGGTTTCTTATTGTTATTCTTTTTTAACTGTTTCTGAAAATAGATCTAAGCATCCATCTGTATTTTAACTTTTAGAACTTTTACCTTTTAAAATTTTAACTTGTAAAGTTTATGGATAATACTTTTTATTTATCAGATTAAGAGATAAACTATGTATTGTTTCTAACACATTCGCCAGGTATTTAGGTCGCAGACAAAAGTAATCCTTAAATGCTATCTGTACATTTTAACTGAGTTGCATATTTGTTCAAACACAGCTTGACAAAAATGCTAAACCTAATAAATAAATAAAATGTAAAGAACTTGGATATCTTGAGTTCAACCATAATTTGCCACCTTGGTAGCTTTTAAATGTACCTTTTGCTTCTTGGATTTCATTTTGCTTTTGATCAAAGTTTTAAGATACCAGTGATTAAATATATGTTGATTTAGAAAGCATGTGTTGTTTGAAATCATGCTTTCAATTCATGGAGATTTTCTCCTAATTTTTTGTAAATTTTCTATATGGAAAGATGAAAGTTCATTGGATTATACTAGGCGAACTTCTGCAACCTCTGTCTGTTAGAACTTCATAAGTGTAACTGCTCCCATAAACTTTAGTGTAAGTGCATTGCAGACTCACTCATGCTTTATAGGCAGCAATCTTAAATACTCTGTAAGCTTAAACATCTCTACAGCTTCCTGAGGAGAGTAAGTGGAGAGGGATGTGCTGATTCTTCTTGCTGGTATTCAGTGATAGGATGTGTGGGAATCATTCAAAGCTGCATCAGGGAGGTTTAAACTAGACATTAGGAAGCATTTCTTTACTGAGAAGGTGGTCAGACTCTGGATCTGGCTTCCTCCGGAACTGGTGGATGCTCCAAGCCTGTCAGTGTGTAAAAGATCTTTAATAATATGCTTTAACTTCTACTCTGCATTAAAGTGATCAGGTGGTTGGATGATTTTGCTGAATTTAATCTATACACAATCTTAGCCATTTTGCTTCATGTACCAAATTTCAACCTGTCTGTGTAGTAGTCCAGGGAAGCAAGGCATTCCTCTGTATTCACAAATCTATAAGAATACACTATTTCTGTGTGTACAGTCTATATAATAATCCTATGGATTCTGCCAATGCTAAACAACTGAATTCACTCCCACTTAAATACTTGTAAATTGCCACAAATTTGTGTTGGTAAAACAAATGTCACCATACTAGAAACTCCTGTAAATATTGTGTTTATTCACAGCTGTATTCAAAGCTATTTTTATGTCTTGTGAAGCATTTTGCATCTCACAGCCACATGAGGTAGATGCTGTAGGCCAGTTTACATTGAATATGAATGTTTATTTTTCTATTTAAAAAAATTCTGTAACAATTTCTGATAAATACTTCTGGTTTCTTCTACAGCCATGTAAGAACTTTTAAAATATTACTATTTACTAATAGTCCAGAAGGTGTAGTAACACATATTTTGATTTGTTTGTTTTGTTTGTTTCTAGGAGCTTAAAAGAACAAGTGATAGCAGAGAGGGGAAAAAAATACTGACTTAGATTAATCAATTTCATCCACTGTCTGGGAGAAAAAACGACTGCATTTTTGAGATCCCACATAGAAAATTTCCCAAGTGCAGTTTACTGTGTTCACATAGGTAACACATAAAGCTTCTTAAAATAGAATTCAAACTTAACTGCTGTACAGAGTTCATGCTACCTTTGCATGCTGTGACAACATCTGTGAATTTAGAAATAGGACTGATCCCATGGTGCAGAGCTGATGGAGAGATTGTACTGGTGATAAAACTGCAATGGATTCTGGTGCAAGGTGGTATCATTCATGGATCACCTCAGAGTGTTTGTAGATCTAGCAGCCTTGTTCAAATAAAGAAAAAGTGATCCAAGCTCCCTAGATATTGTCTTTCATTAGCTGAGATGCTTGGAAATCAAATAATGTACATCAGATGGTGAAGAGATGTATTTGTTTTACAGTACTAAACCTTTCGTCGAAGACTTCTGCCAGAACCTCATTTCTGAGAGTGGTGGCTATGGAGAAGAAGAATTTTAGTTTCTGTGGCCCAAGGGATCTCCTGTCTTGAAAATAAAGCAATAACTGTCCACTTTGGGTCCCTAGGGTACAAATTTGATTGTAGTTTACTTCCCTGCAGAGTTTATTAATATGCAATAATATAACACTTCTCCTACTGTGTGTCTAACTTCTAAACCCCTGGATGCTAAATATGGAAGGTAGTACACCAGCTAAAGTATTTCAACCATCTTTTTCAGAACATGAGGGTGCGGACAGTAAAAGGACAAGATTACTATTCTAAAACAGGAGCAAAATTCCATGGAAAAATGGAACAAAAATTTATTCTTGTTGACTGTAAGAAAGTCATATATGGTTCTTACAGGTAAGATGAGTTACTGAGATTTCTGTAGAAAATGTGTCATCTTAGTACCTTTACAATTTCAAATTTGTTTTTTTTTCCCTATTTCTGAAAATCCTTCTGGGGAACTCAGTGGACAAACTTAGTTATCTTTTCTGCAATTTAACAAGTTATTTTCTGCAATTTAACAAGATACTTACTGCTAATTAGCCTAACAGGCACACATTTTGAGATTCCCTACTAGTTTCTCATGAATAAGAAATAAAAGCTTTTTAAATACAACTTTTGCTACAACTCGAGATGTGCTAGAGAGAAAAATTCTGATTTTTATTACATGGTCTGAATTATTTCATAGCAACATTAGTTCATAAACTCTCTTGAATAGTTCTCATCGTAATAATTTTCTAAAGCTGACATTATGCACTTACTCAGTGGTACTCTGTAGTGTATCATAGTGAAATTCAGAGCTGCCCAAGTTGACATAGTCTCTCTTCATGTTTGGCTAACTTTTTTTATTCTTCTTTCCATGTTATTTCCAGTGTATGGGTGCAAAGCTAAGACTGGAAGAATTTAGAGATTTGCCAAGCTGAAAAATACCTAAGTTAAAGCAGGGAGAGTTTTATCTCATACATTGTGAAGTATTTTCCTGCTACACTTCTCTCCATTGGCCTACTGAATTAGTTTCTGCCAATGTTGTGCCTGGGTGCCAGATGCACACTCATTGACTTTCTTAGATTTGCACCACTATAAGCTTTCAAAAATCTGTTTTTCATTTCCTCTGAGTCTCAGGCAGCCCCAAATTCAGCCTGATGTATATAAATGGAGGTTCATAAATGACAAGTTCATAAATGGATGAGTATAAGAGAGTCCAGAGAGAATCTGCCTACTTTGACTTCTACATGCAATGCTAGTCTGCAAGAATGTGATAATTTTTCTTGTTTTGAAAAATAATATTAAGATCTCGAACCACAGAGGCTGAAATAATCAATTTCTGTAGAAAATAAGCTTGATTTGTGAAAGAATCTAGTGGTTTATAACAGGAAAGATGAGCCTTTCTGAATTCTTGCTCTCTGAACTCAATGTATAAGTTCAGATTTTTTTTCAAATATTACAAAATATATTATTCTTAATGGTGAAAATTAATAGAAAAAAATAGGCAGCATGATTTGATTTAACCGCAGCATGCTGTGATTTCCTGAACATGCCAAAACTAACAAACCGAGTAAAATTAAGTCAAGAAGCTACTTACATGAACACAAGAAACCTATTTTCTAACATTCAGAAGAGAAATGCAAGTAAAACAAGTTAATCAGTTTAAGTTTTTCACTTTTTTTTAATGAACATAAAATTGGAAAACAGATTTTTTTCTTTGTTGCAATTTACAAATTACATGCTTTGAGACCATGATACTAGCCTTGTTGAAACATCCCTAATGTACATGTTAATGTATTTGATCTCATTTCATAGTAGTGAAGTAATTATAGATACTTAGCTTTGAGCATGTGTTCAGCCTTTTTAAGCACAACAGAAAAGAGGGAAATTTCCTTCATCAGAGTCTCCACGTTGCAATTAAAATAAATGTTCATATCCAGTCTCATGTGCAGTAGAAAATGTAAAGCTTTGTAAAGCTTTTAGCAATTCTGAGATGCATCTTTTTGAAAATATGTTTAGAGTGAAGTACCTTCAGAACTGATGAAGGACTTCTACATACTATTTCAAATTGAATTTTCTTGCAGCACAACCACACATTAACATTCTCTGACTCAGGGGTAAATACAATGGGTCTAGTCAGTTCTGGTTTAGTCTTTGTACAGGTAATTTTGCTCCATTAGGTATTTGTCCTCCACTGTTCTTCATTTGAATACCTTTCTTTTTTTTGCAATATCCATTTTTTATAAGGGCAATTAAGTAGTTATAGAATCGTTCCTACTCCTGCTAAAGCAGTGGAAAGTCTCCAGACGAATTTAACTGGTACTAGATTAGACCTTCTGAATTCAAATTACATGAATCATGGCCACAGTGTATGTAGTTAGTTAGTTAGAAAGTATTTGTATAAAACCTAGGTTTGTGTGAAAGCTTTCTTATGAAAAGTAACTAATGTAATACTTTAGATCAGAAGAACTCTTTCTAATGGTCATTTTTTTCTGCTTTCAGCTTTATGTGGTCATTTGAAAAAACCAACCTCAGTATGGTTCAAGTTATCACAGGACAGCTGGTTGAATCCTTTGATGAGGAGTTCAGGACATTGTATGCCCGTTCTTCTGTTCCAAGTTCCTTTGCCCCAGAATTAGTGCGGGTAAACAGTCGCAGGACACTCTGGGATAATGATACATACCAACATTCAGTGTCTTCCTTGGCTTCAGTTTCCAGCCAAAGAAACCTTTTTGGTAGGCAAGACAAGGTTCACAAGATAGATCCTGTTTGTTGGAAAACTCATGGAAGATACACGGTAAATGAAATTGATAAATACGGTTTGAGAAATCAAGCCTATAATAAACAACCATTTCATCCAGGTTTTAACATGCAAAATCCAGTCCAGCAGTATCAACCTAGTGAAAAAAATGAGCACTGGAAGAGACATAGTTATGCTGGGGAGAAGCCAGAAAGGACACCTTATCTGTTGCTCAACAGAGCTATTAATAGAGCAAACAATCCATCAAATACTTGGAATATGCCATCTGACAGCCTTAGTATTGTTTCTTCATTACGAGGAGGATACACAAATAACTACAATACACCCCAGCAGAGTTTTGCTGATCAGTTCTCACGACCAAAGGTAAATCTTGCAGAAAGAAATTCCATTGTCCGGAGATCTTTTAACGGAACAGATAGTCACATCCGCCATTTGCAGCAAAGGATGCCAACCCTCGAGCACACAACGAAGTCGTTCCTGCGTAACTGGAGGATTAAGTCATATTTGAATGATCAGTCAGATTATCCAGTAGAGTCCAATGGGTCAGCCTTGGGAGACAGGTATGATAGCTACGACACAGCTGAAAACATTAAAGCTCATGCGCTGTATTCTCATTCTCGCTTACGATCGTCATTGGTGTTTCAGCCAACTTTACCTGAACAGCAGGAAGTAAGCAGCTGTGCTAGTTCTTCAAATTCAACTATAATTGGGTCAGAGGGAAGTGCAACACCTAAAGGGACATCTAATCATGCTCCAAGTGTGGAAAATGGTACAGATAACATTTTAGAGGAACTTAGCACAAATGTCGCACCTAAATCAGATGCACCAAAAAACCAAAGAGTTCAAACTGCAGACAATACAAAGCCTAGTGTCAATTCAAATGCAGTGGGTGATGCATCTCTCTACTTGTACACAACACTGTGTACAGACAAACATGCAGAAAATTTGAAGAACCTTCAAAGTGAAAATATGCTAAAAAGGAGAAGTTTTCCCATGTTTAATTCAAAGTCCATATTAGACCCTGGTGCCAACAAACATGCATCCAGTTACGTTTACAGCACACTGACTAGGCACAGACTTAAGGAGCCAGTTAGCCCAAAACTTCCAGAAGACACACTGAAGAGCTCTAAAAGTTTACACAGTGTGACCAACCACTTGACTCAGGAGGGAAAGAACCTCAAAGGAGAACTGAAGAGTCCGACTGCTAGCAAAGCAATCTCTATGGCTGCTCTCATTGAAGCTAACAAAGAGGAGACTTGTAAGGATTGCACTTCAAAGAAAGAAAGTAAGAGTTCCCCAAGTTTTCTAAAGAAAGGATCCCAGAAATTGCGGTCACTTCTTAATCTCACACCAGACAAGAAGGAAAGCTTGTCAAAAAACAAAGGTCCTGCCTTTTACAGAATGTGTAGTAGTTCTGACACATTAGTTTCTGAAGAGGAGAATCAGAAACCAAAGATTTCTGAGAATAAGACAGATTCTTCCCCAAGGAGAAAGAGAAACACATCAACAAATTCTCAAAGTAGCTTGAACAAAAGTAAAGAAGATGTAACTGGCAGCCCAAAAAAGTCTCCTAAGTCTCCGAAGTCACCAAAACCTCAAAAACCTCCATCTGATGAAAGCAGTCAAAAGTGTCCTCTCTTGTGCCCCCTTGAAAGTAAGTTCATAGAGACTGCAGGAGATGCATCTACCCCAAGATTTAACACAGAACAGATTCAGTATCAAGACGTAAAGGAAATCACCTCCAATACCACTCCTGAAAGTCCCTCTGTTTCTGCTCTTCAAAGAGCAAGTTCAGTGACACCACAGCTGGCAAGCTCAAAGCGCCAAGAGGAGCTAAGACCTCGTTTGAGTGAAAGGCGTGTTTATAGCCGCTTTGAGCCGTTCTGCAAGATGGAAAATACCAGCCAACCGGCAAGAAATGCACCCAACAGCGGGTCACATCTCTCAGATATCAAAAGCAAGACCTTAGGAAATAATAATTATGGCAGGAGTAATCACATGGTCAGCTACAACTCCACTGCTTACCATCCATTACAGCCTAATGAAAATAAGCTGAGAGGCTTTATGCAAAAGTTTGGAAACTTCCTACACAAAAGCAAGTAAAACTGTTTGATTATGCTGAAATACAACAGGAATAGTGAAGCTGGACTTAACTAGACAAGACTGACTGGCCACTTCTGTAGAGCTTTCTCGGGTTTCTTCTTAGGTCTAGGACATTAGAATGAATGTACATGTTTTTACATAATTATCCTAGAATTGTTATACGTAAGTCTACACAGAAATTCTGTGTCCAGAAGATGTCTCAAGGGAGTTGTTCATAGTGTTCATATTGTAAGATTAATTTTATACATTTTCTTTGTGAAGAAAGTATGTACTAGCATATTGTAAGATTAAGTGTGGGGGGGAAAAAAAGATGGAGCATGGTTTTAAATTTAAAAGAACACTGTTTCCAAAGATTTGCCCTTTAAAAATAGGATAGCACTAGAAATAGTGGCTTGCAATTTTTCAGCATTTATACACATTTTCAAATGATAAACACAAATGTTAATACATTGCATGTTTCTTAACTTGAATTTTTTTAATCCTCCTCTAGGCTTTATCTTGTTAATAATTTACCCCGTAGCATCTATTGAACTGTTTGGGCAGCAGATGGATCTATCTAACCTCATTGAATTTTTCATGTAATATGATCTTTTTCTGAAGTATTTGGCACACAAATCTTAAAGTGACCTTAAGCTGAGATTTCATAGACTTGTTTACATGGTTAAACTAGCATGAATGTAGAATAGATGTCAAAAAACCCCCAACCTTATTTATAAAAAGGTGTCTTGAACATAACTTACAACTAGTTTAAATTTCAAAGAGTTAATTACATTTGCATAACATGCCAGTATTGTGTAATGTGTTCTAAAAATTGCTTTTTGTTATGTTTTTCTATTTGGTCTTTCAAAAATATGTATCTTTAGACTTCCATTTCTCAGGTAAGTTTTTTAATTTCACAGGCAGCAGTCTATTTAAAATGTTGCCAGATATATTTGCAACTTTGGCTTTAGTAACCTGTTTTTTTAAAATAAGATTGCAAATGCTTAGACTAGGCATATCAGGAAGTTTGCAATCTCAGCCCTGCAATGCTGCCTTATGTCAGGATGAATATTACAAGGCCAGGAGCAATTAGGCATCTAAAAATGGGATTCATAAAAGTCAGTGCATCAAACAGTAAGGTATCTCTCCGAAGCCAAAAAGTGTGTCAGTGAAGGGTGATAGTAGCGAGTGTTTAACCTTTTGAAAGTATTTGGGCATCTGACTGCAGTCTAAGGGACACATTTTTGTTCACACTTCTCAGTCAAAAAAAAAAAATTCCTGATCACAAGTGACTACAGCAGGTTAATGATTACAAAAAGCACAGGCAGACTGATATGTTTGGGCAGCAGTGTGGCATCCCGTTCTCATCTGCAGTGTGATGCCAGAATATCCATAGCTGTCTCATGCCCTCCTGGATGTGGATCTTGTCACTTAGAAGAATGCCATAACCGTTTATCTGCAAAGTGCTCTGCCACAGTTTCGTTCCAAAGTCAGAAATATCCATTGCTGAAAGCTTTAGTTCTTGTACAGCATTTTCATGTTTCATGAGTGTGATTTAGGAGATTGCTTCTGTCTTAGATTGGAAAGGAACTACAGTGTTCTGTGGAGGAGTCCCACTGTGAAGACCTTGGCTTTAGAAAGAAAAATGGCATTTCACGCACCAGCTGTGGCCCTGGGAAGAGATCTTACATGAAAATAAACTTTTCACCAAGAATTTGCTCTGGCTCCTATGAACTCACCATAGTTATTGTCAGTGATTTCAGTGAGGCAATGTCAGCTTTTTATGCATGGTGTTTCTCAGGCAGTCTCATTAGTCCAAAGCATCATAGTAATGCTTCACTGTGAGGCTGGCATTTATGAGAGTGAGAAAGTCTTGTGTCTCAATTCTTTGCTGAAAGTGTAGTCATCCCCTTTGCTCGTGACCATGGAAGAGATTTTATGAATTGCATGATGAACACTGGTGACTTTGTTCCTTCTTGCTGAAATGCTGCAGTTGGTATTTTTCCCAAATGAATACTTATACTGAAATATTATGTCCCAACAGTAGCATTTTCAGGCAAGGAGTGTCTTCTTAGTGCCCCAGGCATATTGTCAATATTGGTGCGACATATTTCCACAGCTATGCAGCCAACAGCGATGCAATATTGTATTTTTTGTAACTCTTAGTATTTTTAAGCAGGGCAGAAAGTTGTCCAGGATAGTGTCCTGATTAATAGCACAGCGGAGGAACTTAATCAAAACACAAATGGTGCTAAAAATAGTGGGATTAGGTTTTAGGAGGATTTTTCGTTTTCCCTTATACTCTGATGAGCTCTGACAGACACTTGTAGGCAGTACTGTATTTGGGGAGGAAATGAGAAAGGGAGAACAGGAGTCTTGGGGCAAGTTTTGAAGTGACAGGGCTTTCCACTATTTAGTAAACTTCAAGAAATGTATTTTGATACAGTTTAGAAACATTTTACTGTATTTTTCAAAGTAGATTGCTAAGTAGAGAGTCCAGAGAAGCAGATATTTTAATTTACTGGGGCATCCATGTTTAAAGATACATACTGCTATTTTGTACCTGCACAGAAAGTACACTCCACTTCAGTGAAGAGCCTGTTCATAGACACAGTAGAAATAGGGGTTTTTTTTGAATTTTCAGATTTCTCCTCAAAGATCCCACATAGGAATGTTTCTGAATTAAGGCCTGATCTGAAATGAATGCAAATGACCACCATGGGCCTCAGTGGAAGTAGGATCAGACACTTAACATACTGACACTGCTGTTTTAGAAGTGTTACAACACCCAGTGCTGCTTGGGGAGCAGGAGGCTCTGATACCATGGGAAAAGCAGCCTGATGCCCAGTCTGCAGGAGTAGTTTTGAAGATGGGAAGCACACTGGGGAGCTCTACAAGTGTTATGTGGACCAATTGTTCTTTTGTTCTCTTCAGAACTGTGTGCTAAAGGTGGGACAATAATGCTCACCAGTCCTGTCTGATTTGCCTCATGTCTCTGTGGCAACCCAGCTGTTCACAAAATAGAAAGGAGAATTATGGGGGCAAAAAAGATACCTGCATCAGCAAAGAGAAACAATACACACATTTCTGGAGGGAAAAATAGAATATTTTGTTTGTTTGTTTTCTTTTCCCAAAGCTTGTCCTGGTGCTTCTGCTTTTCCAAGGAGATGTGTTTTGTTCAGTGTGCCCTAAACATGCTCTGCACATTTGCACATTGCAGATTTGTTACACTCCACACACACACACCCATTGCACTCCCAGTTTTGTAAGACTGAAGTAATAGCTGTTGTCATGTGTGAGGCCATTTGGGCAGATGGCTTGGGAGTTGTGAAACCTATAAAAAACTATGCGTCATTTCCACATTAAATAACTCCATTAGCACCATAATAGATTTAGGAGGGTGGCCATGCAAAAGTCATCAGTTATGCAATGCTGAATGTGGCCCTCAGGAGCACCATCGGCAGTGGAGGGCTTTTCATAACGCTGCCCATTCAATTCTAGTCATAAATGAACCACCCCTCCATAGGGTCATAACAGCCTGTGAATCAAATGCCTCATTTTTGTAGCCTTGCAGTAAACAATTTTTACCACCTCAGATTGCAAAGTGTTGTTTGCTCTCTTATTAATGTGATTGCACTGTAGTCTCTATTCCCCCTAACAAACACGGACTACATGTAAATGAAGGTTACAAATTAAGAAAAAATCGATATCCAGCTGTGTAATACATAATAGTAGTATTTTTTACAAACCTTGAGAGGAAAAAAAAATTTATCAGACAATAGATATTTGTGCATGGATAGGTGAAAAAGTACTCAGGAAAAACCGCTCAATCATTTTTAAGCTTTCTGAAACGTGTTAGAAAATGTTGCAATATATAAAAGAAGTCATAAGAAAAATAATACCAAAATCTTTTGCAAGTTAATGCAAAAATAAAATTTTAAATGGCTCTACTAAGCTGTGTGATAAATATAGATTTTTTTCAGTTGTAGCATTATGTCAGGAGCTTTGCAACGATAATACAGAGGGATCAGTAAGATTGCTTGTGGTACTTACTGTAATTTAGTCCCTGTATTAATATTGTAGTGCACAGTACAGTATTTAGGAGATCTGTAGTTTGTTTTCATTTAAGTCAGGAAAGCTAGAGCAACAAAAAGCTGGTTCATAAAGTTCACAGGTGATTGAAACACATTACTCCAGTTTTGTCTTTGCTTGCATGAGTACATATTCCATTAGCACCCCAGTGACAAGAGAGGAGACTGCAGTGCTCAAAAGGCCATCTTGCCACCTCATTCTTACAGATGTCTTGGTACCGTTTTGTAGGGCCTGAATTTTTTCAGCATTTTCAACTCAAACTAAAGAGTTACAATTAGGTCTCCGTTTTTCACATTTTGACAGGATGCCAAAGACACATTGCATGTTCTGAGAACTCTTTTCTGTATTAAGAAACAGGACGGAGAAGAACATTTGCTCTTGGACTGCTCAGAACAGAGCTGCTTTGCTAACAGTGCAGATTTATAATTTAGTGATGTTGACTAGTTAAGTTTTAATCCCCTTAAACTCCTTCTTGCTTAGAATGAACCCCCACCAAGTCAGCATTTAAAAGCAGTTTTCATAGATGTGGCAGTTTAAAAGTGGTCAAATCCTATTTCTGAAAAGCCAGAGGGATACAGGGGGCTAGATTCCCAAATCAGTCTTAGAAAATCTTAAAAATATGTTTTCTAGGAGAGAATCTGATTTGCTAAAAATGACTGGATATCTGGGCAGAAGGGATCCTCTGTGAAGATTATCTTTCTCCAACCTATAACTTACAATTCTGTGGATAAATGCAAAATATAGCTGGGGGGAATAAGAATCACTTCTGATAAGAGGTCTATGAAGCATGTTTATTTTGATAGTGTTGCTTCCATATCTAAATACAGCTGAGATAAAAAATGACTTTTCTCTCCAGAGCAGACAAGCATTACAATAGTTGAAGTAAAAATATTTTTAAAGACTGTGCCAAGGTGGTAATGTTTTATTGTGTCTGAGAAATGAATGCAACTTATTTGTTAGCATTCAGACACAAGACGCTTGCCTGTTATTTGTGCATTGTCTGTTTGCGCTTCATTTAGCAATCAACATGCTCAAAATTCAGACTGATTGTCTACAGCTTCCCAAGCCCTCTAACGATACTCTGAAGAACTGATCTGATGAGACATTAAACACATGCTTTTTAAACTAGGCTCTCCTTGGATAAAGCATAAGACCAGACATATGTGTTTCTTAAATTTTGGTGCAAAAAAAAAATCTCAGCTGCAGTCCTAGCTGATGTACTTTGGAAACTGTTGAGCATATGGTTTCATTCTTTTCTTTGGGGCCATATTTAATTTTTGGCCCATGACAACACTGTGTTTTAACATCAAGTCTGGCTTCTTCCTAATGTCACATACGCTGATGTTAAAACATCACTATCCTGGTTTCAGAGCTTAGATCAGTCTTCCTTAGTGCAGGGTCTGTGGATTCTTGGTGATCCATGAGATTTCAAAAGGTGATATGGAAGTGAATTCAGATGACTAAAAAAATGCAACCAGAGAAAACAGAAAATCATTTATGCTTATTTCTACATACAGCAAAGGAAGCAAGTAAAGTCAGAAGATAAAGGCATAAGTGAACATTCAAATTGTATTTTGTACTGGTTGAAAATGAAAGCTGGTACACCAACGCTGGGGGGGGGGGGGGGGGGAAATAAAAAAAATGCTGAGAAGCACTGATTTAAATGGTGTAAAACAAGTATAAGAGATGTTAAACACTCAAGACCCAGAATAGTTATTACTGGGTAATGTGTTTGGTTGGGTTTGGGGTTTTTTTGTTGGTTTGGTTTGGTTTGGTTTGGTTTGGTTTTTTGTTTTGTTTGAGGTGGGGGAAGGGAGGGAATGGAAATTCCATCAAGTTGGATTTCAGTGCTGAGAGATATAAAAGACTGTGCTAATTTCATTTTAAATTGTTACTTGATATGTAAATCCTTTTTTAAAAGATGAAATTCCTGGATTACATAGCAGCTATGTTACGGATATACTGTGTTTGTACAGATACAAACCAAAAATTGTCATGAAATAATTTATTCCTTTATTTTTTACCAAATAAAATGTTTCTTTTAAAGCTGAACTCATTCCTATGTTCTTGATTGCACTGGCTCATACCGCCATTGACATTTCTCATTTCAGAATGTAGAACATACTTTTTTAAATGCTGACATCAGATGTGTTGAATGAAATGTAAACCTTGTAAACCAAGGCATCAAAGCTACTGTGTGGCAGCATCACTGCATGTCTGCTACACCTTCTACAGGACTAAGAGTACACCCAAACAACAGAGAAGGGACTGAAGAAAACATCATTTCAGTATATAATTTCAGGGATAAAATATAGGTGGCAATAAGCTGGATCAAAAATGAAATGGGGTAAGGTCAACTATCTTAGTATCCTCTATTTACTTTGAGAGCCTTGTATCACTTCCCTCATCTGACATTTTTAATTTCCTTGCTTTCCTGTTAATTCTGCCTTGCTAGCGATGTCAGCTTCAATGGTCTTTTGTGTGCCCTCCTCCTGTCTCCACCATAATTTTCTATTTACGTGAAACATCTTTCAGAAATAGGTTTGCCTACCACCTCTTGTAAATGATATTAGAAAAAGTCTCTTCCATCACATTGCTTGAGAGAATTTGGTTCAGACAGCTCCATGCGTGAGCACATGCTGATACTGAATGGCTAATAAGAAATTGATTTTCAATCTGAATATTTGCTCAGTGCCTTTGAAAAGCCACTAGGAGAAGTAGTAGCCTCTCTGAGTAGCTTAGTGTCTATATTTAAATTTAGTGGAAGAAAGAAAGTAAGAGAGAAAGTGAAAAGTTAAAAAGACAAAGGTTATGAAAGAGTGAGGTGGTTACCAGCTACCACATATAAAAGCTGATAGGGTTGTGGCAGTGTGCATGCAGGTGCACATGCATGTACCTGTATGCATCACGCCAAGGTTGCTACTTGTACAGGAGCTTCTACTTAGTAATATAAGTAAAATTCACCTTGATGTAATTAAGTGCAAGCCTTTTCCCAGTTCCCACACACAAGAAGTCATAATTCCCACCTCTTTTCCTTTCCTTCCTGTTTTCCTCGCTTAGGTCCAACCTGAACTTTATCTTGCCAGCAACTCTGTCTGCAGCATTTCAGCATCACTTGGTAAATATTAATGAATCCCAAAACTTCTCACTTTCTGACCATATGAGTTGGATCAAGTTGGAAATTATGCCTATAGCTAAATGAGGACAACACAAGTTGGGATTTCTGACAGGAAAGTACATTCGTGCCATTCATTACTGAAAATTAAAATGTGCCAATTTTAGAGAAAACATTGCTGGAAACCAGAATAATTAGAGTGAGATATGGCAGAATTACTTAAAGAATTCATCTTAGATGAGTTAAAGATGTCATCCTCTTTCAATGGATGGGAAACCTGGGACTGCACTGCTCTCTCACACTGGAGCAGTCTCCATGTTTTAGCTCTGTCCAGTTCCACTGCCTTGAATTTACTAATAATATGAGTGAACTGGAGAGTCCATTTCCAGTTGTGTAAATTGGTTCTTTTTTAGTACAAGCACATCCTAACTGACAAACTTGTTTCCATAAAAATGTCACTTTTGATATTGCAGATCTCTGTATATAATAAACAGCTCAAAAATGGCCAAGTTTCTCACTATTTGAGACATCTAGATATTTTTTTCTCTCAAAGCAGTGACTAGTGGTACCTGGGGCACTGTATTGTGATAAATGTCAGTAAGTATTCAACACTTAAATAACAAAAAACCTGCAATGGCCAGGTTCAAATCCATCAGCCACAGTCTTCACAATTGCTTTCCTAGACTCCACAAAAATGTATCAGAGCTTTCTAAGATAGGATGGACAGTTGGCTCTTGAGGTTTGTTCAAGTCCATGGATGGCTACACCCAAGTGATGCAGAAGACTCATAAGTGGACAGGTCAGTGAGGCAGATGGGGGTAGAGGTCAGGATGCTCTCAGAAACTTGTCAGATGATTTCACTAATTAAAAGCATTACAGAAATCAATATAGCCATAGGAAAGCAAGTGGTTGCCATATACTTACCCTCACACTGATAAGCCATCAATTAAAGAAATGCACATCTCAAAATTCATAGCCCCTGTTCCCCCTCCTCTGAGCAGGGCAAGGGATCAGGGGAAAACATGTGTGCTGGAGCAAAAGCGATCTGGAAAGAAGCCTGTTTGTCAGCAGATTTTTTTCTCATGCACCACATACAAAGCCTTTAGGAGGACAACATCTGCCACTGGTTACTTGACAGTTTTAACTGACTTGCATCTCTGGCTCAGATGATTCCTGCACTCCAAATTCTTAGTGATAGGGTGAATATTCTGGAGAAATATTGGTGTATGTAATCTTCTCAGCCAAGCAGCTCATAACAGAGAGGATCATGCTATTGCCCTTTGATGCTTCAAATGGTCAGAGAAAGCATGGCAGATTATGGATCTAAAAGAGTGTTGTCACTTGCTAGGAAGACGTAAAGTGCAATAAGGAAGTGTAACTCCTGCAGATTTCAAGAGTGGATGTTCATAGACTAGCTTTTTTTAAACTTAATTTCCTTGTGGTTTTGTCGTACACAATGTGCAGACTTAAAGCAATGAAACTGCCCCAAAATAACTTATTGAACCTTTAGGAAATTATATACTAAATGAAAGTTTTGCCTGGAATATTTTTGCCCATTTTTTCCCACCCACCACACAGACATGGCCAGAGAACAAAAAGCAACGAAAATGAGAGGAAACCTGGGGGCAGCTTTGTGTTTCACACATGTTCATAATTTTTCTTCTACCAGGGCTTCTGCATTACTATTTGTTTTAGCTGTTCCCTGAAAAGTACAGGCTCAAGCTGCATCTCTTACATTGGTGTTCAAACCCACATTTCAGACTTGTGTTTAACTCCTCATTTAACTCATTCTTTCATTCACCCCTCTGGGATTTTTAAACATAAGCTACACTGAAATGCTTTTTTCCTGAGGAGTATCACTTGTTATGGATCTAATAGCTCAAAGGTTATATACATATGTATATATGCATGCACATACATGTTTATTTTTCCAGCTTGATCAGCTCTAAAGACATCAAATATATTCAACTATGATCTACAATTCAAAAGAGATTACTGTCTCAGTAGATAAAAATTTACAGTCTATAATCTTTAACTTAACAGGTAATATTTTATTCAGTTCACAAGCCCATAATTGGTTTTAATTACTTTCAGATCAATTATTTATAACAATGTTAATCTCATAACCTGGAGAGAGTAAATGAGGTTGATAGTTGACAGTCTGAATTCAATCACCATTTGATTCACTTGGATTTCCTTGAGCTAGCTCTATTAATCCTTACCAGAAAAAGTGAGCATTACACTAGGATATACACTTGCATAAGGTTGGGCATACACCTACTTGTACTGACCCAGCAATAGAAAGAAATAAATAGTAGAAAAAATGAAATAAATAACATTTAGCAGCAGATAAAATAAAATTCAATCTCTCATGCTCAGTTTTGAAGCGAAATGTTAAAAATCATGACAGGCATTTGGAAATTGAAATCCTGTTTTCAAAATCACTGATGTGATAGCTTTTGGGGTTGGTTTGTTTCTTTGGGTTTTTTTTTTTAGGGAGAGGTAAACTGTCTGCCCTTGCTGAACACAATCAAGGTGAGGCAGAGGCTAAGCCAACAGGCTGCTCAGTGCCCAGTGAAGAAGGAACTTCACCTGGTGTTTTTAGTGATTCTCAGAAACTGGAAGAACTCCTGTCCAAACAATCTGTAGGTTTCCCCTAGCCAGGCTACAAATGTTTCTATATATTTATTTCAAGTGTGGAGCTCAAATCTAGTGGGGGAAGACCTGCATCCTGTTCTGACTTACACACTAACAGGTTAAATAGTTCAAAAATCCAGTCTCAAAGTCTTTTCTCTTGATGTCAGTGAATCAACATGTGAAGTCTCTGTGAGATTTCTGTTACTGGCAGGCAGGCACTTAGCTAAACTGGAACATCTTCCTAAATATCACAGAAAGGGGAAAAAAAAAAATTGAACAAGTGTATCACACACCCCCCACCCCCCCCCCCCCCAACACCAATATTTCTGAATTTGAAGTCCTTTTTTTCAGGTGGGAGCAGATAGCTGTGGCAAGGAGAAGTACAGAGGGGAAGCTGGAGAAGGGACCAGCAGTGTGATTTCTCACTTTTCCACTGGATAAAACAAAATTACATAAAACTATAAGAAACAGGAACTTGACCTTCTCAGTACAGTGCATTAATAGCTCTATTCCTGTAAGCACTTCTGAGAAGTCTCAAGCAAGTCTGGTCCATAGTGCTACTCCATCTGATGAAAATATAATGCATACAATGATAAAAGGTCTGATATTCTTTTTTTTTTTTTTTTTTTGGTCACTTCCCCAAAGAAATTCCTTTCCTCCAAACACTGCTACCCATGCATTTATGGGTACAGCACAGCAACAGCATCATTCTATAGTGATGCTCAGCGAAATGGTCAATCAACAGCTGCTTTTGCAGTTGTAATGAGGTTGTTAAGCTACCTGAATTGCTACAGTTCAAAGCCTGCTTGGATATCTCCATTCTCTAGTGTTGGCAAAGGTGTAGGCACAACCACAGGAGATGAAAAAATGGCATTTAAGCCATCCACAGTTTCTGAGATTTTGTACCAATGTATTGTTTGATATCACATTCATGTGATACGTGATTAGACCCCATGATATTTGTACATGCATAATATTTATTGTATTAAAATTAAAAAAAAAAATATTTATGTATCTGACCTGACAAAGTACTGAAATATTTCAGAATAAAGTGCATATTAATAAACAGCCCTGGTTTTGCAGAAGATTCCTTACTGACCTCCAAAATTAAGAATGGGCTGTTCTTTGAGGTTTACTTTAGCTACTAATCAATTATATGAAATAATACTTAGGACACATATAATTAATTTGCTTTCAGTATGATGATGGTACAGACATAAAAGAACAATCATCAGAAGAAAGGGAGAGAAAAGAGGAACCTGATATCAGACTTTTTCAAATTGTTGTTGTTGTTTGGGTTTTTTTTCTTTTTTTCATGTATATCTTGCATACTCTCTGTATAGATGAAAAACTGCAGATGAATCATAAAATAAAGGCAGTGTGAATGAACGTGTTCTGCTTACTATAAAACACATTTAATAATAGATTCATTACTGCCAGCTAATACTAGAGCCTACAGCTGTTACATCTAAATAACACTGAGGCAATTTCCATGATGATTTACATGTAAGAGAGTGCAGTTCCAAGTCCTGATTTTCAGGATGGGTATTATTTTTAAATGAAGGACTGGACTAGTACTTGTGAGATTAAGATTCCACAGTTCTTCCACAGGTTTCTTGTGTAGGCAGCTAAGGCCTGATTTCTAAACGAGCTGTGCAACCACTTTTTAGCATCTTCCATTTGTGCTCTAAGCTAAAATAAAGAATCAGAGCTGGATGCAATGACAAAAAGGTGGGATTTCTTTTTCCTTTGAATAAATGTCTCAGTCAATAGGCTTCTCTTTTTCACCCTTATCTGTTTTGCTATCTGATGGCTCAACTTCAACAGCGGTGCTCCTACAGGTTTTGTCCTGAGAAGCTGCTGGTTTTCCCTCAGCTTTGTGTGAACCTTCTGTATCGACCAGAGACAAATTCAGACCAGGTATAGATGGACCAGGTACCTCAAATGTAATAAATGCCAGAAAGCTTGACTAAGAAATTTTAAAGGCATAGATGTGTGAGAGATGATAATTTTCTCTCTGCCACCAAGATCCAGGCACCTTAGTGGTGACTAAAAGCAGAACAGATCAGAAAACTGTAATACTGTCAGCTGATTGGACTCCAGTGACTTTCCAGTGAGACAGAAATCAGGCAGGCTTCTGAGGCTTGAAATATTGGATCAATGTGAATAAAATGGGTGTTTCATGGGTGGTACTTCTGCTGATCTGGCTTCTGGTCCACTTTTGCTCTTCACAATACATAGTAATCCCACTGCCGAAAGGAAAAAAAGTGAAATATTCCATTACCTCTCTGCAACTGACAGGGACAAATTTGCAGTATTTCCCTGTGCCCATTGTACAGCTTGGCTGCTCCAGGCTCATTTCCTTTCCATCTAGCCAGTGAGAGATCCTAAATGGCTCCGTAATGTATCAATTTTTTAATTTTCTGAGCTATATCCATTCAAGACATTCAAGACAGAGTGCTGAATAAATTTCTTCTGCTTTATCATTTGGCTGTACTACTTCTCTAACTTACAACTAGTTTTATTTTAATAGGGTAAGTTTTACTTTATAGGCTTGTGAAACAGACAGAAACAATGATGCTGTGTAAATCTCTTTTACAATTAGTCATTGTAATTTACAGCACTTGCAGTAGTAAGCTCTGAATAAATGGCTTTGGCTTTTTAAAAGTTTTAACTAAGCAGGTTGTACGTGACTTGTTCTGCAATCATTGTATTAGTTTCAATAGTGCTCTTAAATTAACATTTGATTTTGCTTTAAGAGCAGCAACTGTGGCAACACAAGGGTAATTCTTTGTTCCTTTTTAAAGCAACGTTGCTTAATGTTTGTAGGATTAATTCCACTCTGCTATTTAATTTTTATTTCCACACAACTTTCTGCCAAGATGGAAAAATGAGGTGACAAATGTTAGAGATCCATGTGGCTGCTTCTTTCATAGCACTGGGAACACAGCAAAAGTTGTGCTGTAGGGAGGAAGCAGGTGCAAGTGCTTCCCATAGAAATGAGTAGGATGATGGGGGCTCCTGGAAAAATCATATGGAAAGGATGGTGAAAGATCCTCCTAGAGGGGTGGTGCAATCACTTTACCTGGAAGTGTTCAAAAACCATGTAGATATGGCACTGTGGGTCATGGTTTAATGGCCGTGGTGGTATTAGGTTGACACTGAGTTGGACTCAATGATCTTAGAGGTTTTTTCCAACCAAAACAATTCTAAGATTCTATGATTCTAAGGTATACACACTTTCTGCAAAGCCAAGGAGGTTTCACTGTACTACTTCATCAACCACAAGCTGTCTTGCTGGCCACAGACAGAGGCAGATTCCTCTATGGAATGGCCAAACTCAAAGTAATCCTTGTTAAGAGACTTGTAAAGAGTCTGGGCAGTGAGGAGGACTGAGGTGCAACTGGATGCAGACATCTCACTAGGAGATACAGAATGGGGGCTATGGCTGGTAATCCTACCAAGGAACTGTAGCACCTTCTGACCCTAAAAGGCACAGTTCATCTCCTCACTGGCTTTGCACAAAAGATGTAAAATTAATTACCAAGACTCTGCCAGTAGCTCTCAATGTTTTGAGGCATTTTTTGTTGAGCCATGAGGAAGGAGTGGCTGCATTAATGGAACAAGTGATTGAAATACCTGCTGTAAGCCAGAGTCTAAGCTTGACAACACAATGATGTGCTACACGCCCTTGTGAAGAGCTGGATTGCACAAGCTATAGCCAGTCAGGGATTTTTAGCTTAAAAATTTCGGGAGGAGTTACCAGTGCCCTGAAAGTAAAGCTTTTTTATTTAATTTCTCTTTTTCATTTTGGCCCTCCAGGCTAAGCTACTTGGGTGAATTTGTCAACTTCCATTGTACTGTGATTTTGGGCACTTTCAAACAGCTGTCCACTGCATGTCCCTCCAACATCTTTATGGTTTTGATGAAGCTCAAGTTGTTATACCTTTGCACAGCAGTCGAGCATTGTACGTCCCATTCCTGCTCCTGCTCACAACCCCCAACTCTGGGCATATCCTTAGTGTACAACACAGGAGGCAGCAAGTCGTTATGCAGGGGAGAGAGAGAGAAACCTCAATTCTCCCCTTCCTGCAGGAAGCTTGAAGCTGTTGCTTCTACTACACGTAGAGATGTCTCTATTCCTCTCAGGTGGCAATCTGTCTTCCTTGAGAGAGCATCCCCAAGGGATGAATGGTATTTACGGTAACCTTTGGGTTTAATGTGCAGGCTGCACTGCACGTGTTATAACTTTGTTTTATCTTGTCCAGACTTATGTCTGTGTAGGCTATCTCTATGGGTACAAAGTTTGCTCTGGGGTCTTGTTTCAACAGAGGTAATGCTTCCTGATTTAGTTTAACATAATTCAGTCTGTGATCTATGCACTACTGTTACTCCACAGAACAGTTGCACAAAATGATTGCAGATATGCACATACCACCCCCACCAGCACAAAAAAACCCCAAACAACCAAAACCAAACAAGATCCCCAAAACCAACTAAACAAAACCCCCAAAATCAATCAACCAAACAACCCCAAAGCCTTCTTATTCAATCAGGTACAGAATGAAGCAAAATGAGGAAAATCAAATAATAGATGAGTACTTAAATCCACACTAGAAATTAATAGTATTGTGCTGGAATTGTAGGAGATACTCCTTTCTTTTTCTCTCCAAATAGTACATGGTTCTTTAATTAAATAAGTGTCCTGGGATAGTTAATTTTCTTCATAGTGGCTGGTACAGGGCTGTGTTTCAGATCTAGTGTGAGAATTGTGTTGATAGCACACTGATGTTTCAGTTGTTGCTAAGTAGCAAATATCCTAAGTTAAGGACTTTTCCATTTCTCATGCTCTGCCAGCAAGAAGCTGAGAGAGAACATGTCCAGGACAGCTGATCCAAACTAGCCAAATAGATATTCCATTCCACAGAACCTTATGCCCAGTATATAAACAGGTGGTGAGTTGTCCAGGAGGGACAGATCACTGCTTGGGAACTGGGTAGACATTTGTCAGCAGTTGGTGAGCAATTGCATTGCACATCACTTATCTTTTCTCGGTTTTTTTATCTCCCTCTTCTTGTTATCCTTTTCCATTACTATTATATTGTTATCATTTGTTATGTTTTATTTTAGTTATTAAATTGCTCTTATCTGAGACCATGAGTTTTACTGTTTTTTCAGTTCTCTTCTCCATCCCACTGGAAGAGTGGAGAAGTAAGCAAATGGTTACATAGCGCTTATCTGCTGGCTGGGATTAAACCACAGCAATAAGTTAGTTGAGACATCAGTTAAATGAAATTAATTTAGATTTTGGTTTAGATGCTCTGGAAAGGTTTTTGCGCCTTATTGATATTCCAACCATAACAGAGTATCAATTTGGCCACTTAAAAGTATTGTTTTATTCAAAAGTGTAGCTGGCTAAATGCCAACAATGCTAACAATGAGATCTTTCATGAGGTTTTTGAGATAATGAATAAAACCTTCAGAAAATTTCTTTAATTGTATTTCCAATGTTTCTGTAGTTGCCAGCTGAGATATTGCAGATGTGTTAAATTTTGTTTTCTTAATTGGAAGGAAATAATTGCTCACTTTCCACTCTGTGTTAAAAATATTCCGTGGAAAGATGTCTTAGAATACATTTTAGTTAATATGAAGGCTATGTTGTGCACTTATCCTAAAGGATACTTTTGCTGTCAGGTAGAGTTTTATCAGTATACCATCATGGAAAACTTTGCAGTTAGCTCCAAATACAATTCCTGTAGATGAACAATCTCTCCTAAACCTGGTTCACTCTGCCACTACTCTTGAGAGCCTCAGAGCAGGGTAAATTGGGGGTTATCACTCCCACAAGGTGGAGACCATCAGCAGTTAAGAATAACTTTCTCTGTGCATGTAAACAGCACGTACTGATTGCCTGAAAGCAGTCAATGGAACAGTCTTTGAGGTAGGCTGTTAGCATATAGTGTCAGCAGGAGTAGCCAGTCTGAAATCCCCAGTCCATCCTTCCCTTTGTTCCAGCCTCTCCCATGGCACAGGGTCAGTTTGCCTCTTTGTTTCCATTATGTTTTTATCACCTGGTGTCTTTGAAGTCACTTCAAAGGTCTGCTGTTAAAAATTAATATCCAGTAGATGATGCTTCCTGTTGTTTTAGGCAGAAAAAATGCCTCAAGTAATAGTCCTGCTCTTAATGCTTCATTCAACAGCTGGCAACATTTCCCTGTGTCTCCTTGTCTTCTCTCTTTGTCATTAACCCTTCATAACCTCCTACAAACAACATGCAGAAAAGAAGATATATACTGAACACAAAGTATTTTACTATATTTAAATCTGTAGCTATTGTATAAAGTTTGTTAGGCATTGGTCGTTTATTAATATTACATATTAATGATGATCACAGTATCTGGAGGAAACTTTCTTCTCCTTCTAGTTTTATATCTGAACAAATCCACTGGCCTTTACAGTGATATTCCTGCATTTCAATGATATGGACAGAAGTCTCGTGTGTGTTGGTCACTTACAGAAGATCTGCTGTATAGATGTGTGAAGTCATTACTTAGAGCTGTAATCCATAATAATGTTATTTTGTGTGAAGTTATAATAATTTATTGTCCACAATTAAAATTTTACTCAACATTTTCTAGGCATAGCTATCAAATGTGTGGTAGTGAGATGGTTTTATAAAGCTAAAGCTGGGAAGCCTTAGAACTATCAGCTGGTGAATCTGATTCAATAGGGCCAATGGGCAAGTTTTAGGCCTTAGACATCTGCTTTTAATCCCAGGTAATTGGCTACAAATGGAGAAATGAGAATTCCCTCCGCATTCCTTTGATAAACAGCAATGAAGGAACCTGCTTCTGTTTTAATATGATCACCTTCCAGTATGGATGTTTGGGAAGGGAGGAGAGATTGAAACTCCACTGGTCTAGTTGTAAGTTCATATGTTGCTCTGAATTACAGCTAACTTAGTTACTTTCTCACTTTCTTCTCAGTTGTGAATATCTCAACCCTAGAGAAAATATGACCAATTGTGTGCTGGGAGTCTTCAATTTGTCACTCCTATTTGGCAAATTTTTTGTGCCTGTAATGAGTGCAGAGGAGGGCAACGAAACTGGTGAAGGGTCTGGAGAATAACTTTTATGAAGAGCAACTGAAAGAGCTGGGGCTGTTTAGTTTGAAAAAGAGGAGGCTGAGGGAAGAACTCATCACTCTCTACAACTACCTGAAAGGACATCGTGGAGAGGTTGGTGCTGGTCTCTTCTCACAAATAATAAGTGATAGAACAAAAGGGAAAAGCCTCAAGCTGCAACTGTGTATGTTTAGACTGGACATTAGGAAAAAAATTTTCATGGAAAGAGTGGCCAGGCGGTGGAACAGGCTGCCCAAGGAGGTGGTTGAGCCACTAGCCCTGGATGTGTTTAAAGGTTGTTTGGAGGTGGTGCCTGGGGACATGATTTAGGGGTGAACCTTGTGGAGTAGGATTATTGGTTGGACTTGGTGATTCTGAGGGTCTTTTCCAATCTGAATATTTCTGTGACTCTCTGACATCTTCATGTTTCTGAATGCAGATTCAGTACATGCTGTTAAATGTTCAACTTCAATAGTTTTTTGTAAAGTTCTGCACTGACTCATAGTGCATCACAATATTGCTCTTAAAAACACCTGGTCCAGGTCTCAGCTACAAATATCAGTAAATGTCTAACAAACAACTGATCTGCAATTGTTAAAGGAATGCAAAATATATCAAAATGAAACTAATCAATTTTCAAAAAAATTTCTTCTATGAGTCTACCTTGAAATAATCTAGGAGATGTCTATATTCATGTCTATATTCATGTCAGAATGTGGGAGCTGGGCCTTTCTTTAGTGTAAAATATTTAGCTCTAAGAAGGAGAGAAACCAACAACAAGTCCATAATAATGACACTGATGTACTTGCAGGGATGGCTTTCCTGCAGAACAAAAAAGCCAACCAATCAAAATCCTAAAAAAAAAAGTGTTTTCACTAGAATTACATATTTTATTTATTTATTCTGACCTTTCTCACACTGTCTTCAGAAGTGGCACACCCCATAAGGACTATGAAGTCTGCAAGTCAAGGCTCTTGTTTATGGACATAACATGTCTATCTATTTAAGGATACTCCCTATTGACTCACCTGAAATTGCAGCTTGCAAACTATGAAGACAGTCTTGTATTCACTGGAGCAATGTGAACATGCAGAGATTCTCTGGGGTGGTTGTCTTGCATGCTGCACACCTGCCTAATGACAAAGGAATGGAAGTCATTCAGGGATGAATGCGTTCGAAACCTGTATCTCCATGGAAACAGATGTAAGATTAGAGTAGAATGAAGAACAGACCTTCAATTAAGTCCTCAGGTATGAAACTGGACCTAAGTTACCTCTTTGCAATGCTTCTCAGGCAAATTTACTACTGCAGACAACAGAAGCGTAATTCATATGAGTATCCCCTGCTACCTGTAGGCCTGCTCGGTTAAAGAAAGGAGTTTGTGTTCTGATGTCACAGGGAAACTCATGTTACTTCATTAATATTAAAAGCTTTAGTTCCTACTAAAAGTATTCTTGAACTTAGCAGGTGCTGTTCTCTTGAGTGAAATAATTTTTTCATCTTGAGTTCTACCTCAGAAAAAATGTGTAAATATCATTCTTAATCAGAATAGTTCCCAAACTGTATTATTCATGCAAGTTGTACTTCAAGTAGTAAACAGGTTTGCCCTATCTGATGTGATAACTCATTCCAGCTCTGCAAATAGACAGGAAAGAGAAAGAGAATGCAATGACAAGACTTCTCAAACAATGCAGATACTGCAACAGTTCTTAATTTTTATTTACTGCCATAAGCCCATGATACTCAAGCCAAAGTGTGTCATGAGGATAACACAAGGAGAGCAGTGATCTTACTGATAACAGAATCAAATGTAAAATCTCTGAAATGGTGAATACTGCAGGATAATGAAGACTACTTACCATTATACAACCTGCTTTTTAAACCACTTCCCTGATAATTTAAACAAAGAGCAAGCTAACATAGAAAAGAAAAAAGCAAAAACCTTAATATCTTACTTTTCTTCAAGAAAATTCATTTTGTCCAGATACAGAAATTGTGGGGTTCAACAAGGGAGGAGTGGGAAGAGGTGTGCATGATGTAATTATAGTCCTGCCACTCATAGGTGAATATGTGTTTTCATCTTCATATATCTTCTCCCTCTTTATCCATCTTAATTCTTTGAATTTAAACACTGACTCTGACCTTCCTATTCCAGACAACCACCATTATGCCTGTGAGGAGCTGATACTGAACATCTGCTGACAGAAAAGCTGCTGACCTTGCATGTGCTTGATCCATCTTGTTACAAAGGGGAGTATCAACATAGGATGTGGTGTCAAGTATTTTCAGCCTCTCAGTTTCCAGAGACCTCTGGATTTGAGTTAACCTTTGTACTTACCTATGAATTTGTGTGCAAAAAACTGCAGGAAGTCAGGAGATAGTAAATGGATGAATCCTGGATTGTCTGGGTGTTTAGATACATCTTCTGTCTCTGTGTGTCTCTTTTTTATCTATGGTCTATCTCTGACTCCCCAGATACTACCACAGTCAGAAGTGATAAGTGATGTCTTTCACAGCAAAGTTTTAATTAATTTACTTGTTTTGTTATACTATACTTGTCTCAGATAAGCTCCTTCTTTGCCCATTATCAAATACTTCCTTTCTTCCAGAAAGATACCTAGAAGATTAAACAAAATGCCCTTTCAATAGAAAGTAGCTAGTTTAGTTTGATTACTACATCCCACAATGTCCTTTCTATAATGTATGTTAATAGATGCATTCAAATAGCATGCTATCAACTTCAGCAATGTTCTAAGTAAAAGCAGCTTCTAATAGCTGTATTAGATTGTTTCTATTTTTGTAGATAAAGTTGTTGCTAGTGCTAGGAGCATACTTTGAGACAGACGATAATTCACAGCTTAGGGTCCTTAATGAAGAAGTAGTGCACTCTTTTTCATAGCATTTTAAAAAGAAAATGCTAAATTGCACATGTTACCTTGAAGAAAAATGTGCTTGCCATCCTAAAATACAACTGAAGAAACTGAGTGTAAATTCAAGCTTAATGTGGAGTCAGAGGCCAAAGTAAATTCAGGAAACTAATTCCTGTGGAACTGGAAAGATATTTTCTCACTTGTCATTGAATCATAGAACCATAGAATGGTTTGGGTTAGAAGGGAGCTTTTGAAGATCATCTTTCTCAACCTTCTTGTGACAGGCAGGGACATCTTTCACCAGATCAGGTTGCTCAAAGTCCTGAGCATGTAACATGTATCAAGCACTTGCCTTTATCTGGATGCGTCCTTAGGTACCCGTGAGCCCATGTTATAGCACAAACTGTACTTTCAGATACATCAGAAATAGGTCCCTCTTCTGCCTAAAATGAAGAACATTTTAGGAAAAATGAAAAAGTAGAATGTAACAACATCTAGAGATTGTAACATTTGTACTTGCTATAAAGTTCATTATCATGGATCTCAAGTCAGCATTTAGAATCCCAGATCAATATCCTCAGGAGATAAATCTTTGCCTATAACAACAGCATTAACAATTCCTAAATTATTATTTTCTTATTTTAAAAACAATAATTAAGAATCAGAATTAATCATACAGAAAAGGAGAGGGAAAGAAAAAATCTATTAAAACTTTTCAGACCTGAATTACCAATTACTTCATTTAAATTATTTCTGACTGTTACCATAATTTTCCTAAGGAAAAGATCCTGCCATATGATGAGCTTAGATAGTGTTGTAGATTTAGACAGTGTTCAGATAGATGAAAATAAATTAATTAAAACACCCTGTGGATGTTTTTATTGTGAGCTTCTCTTTTCCAAAGTTAAAGCAAATATATATGCATAGATATAAGCTAGTATGTGTGGAGTGAGTAGAAAATAAGAAAACATTGATTCTTAACAGAAACTTAAGAAAAAAAAAGAAAATGGCTTGTAATAACAAGTGCTCTTTTAATCTAGTCTGGAGATCAGTTTTCAGAATCAGAACAATGCAGAAGTATCTAACAGTCACCTGATGGGTTCAAAAAGCATTTCTTGCCCTTCTTACACTAATTTCATTGCCACAAAAGAAATTTGACTTCTCTTCAAACTACTAATTTGGATTCATTTGTGTCAGCTTCTTGTGGCTGAAGAATCTGAAGATCTGCATTTTTCAAAGACATATTCTCACTGATGCAGAAAAGACATGTCCAAATGTGGTGAATTAAATTTCTTATCTATTTTCTCTCACCACTAATGCAGTGAAGTAGTAAGAAAGGCCCTTTAAGTCAATACACATCAGTGAAATTCATCAAAAATTATGTTAGTTCTCAGTTGTATCGGGGAAAATTGTAGGACAGAATAAAAAATAATGTATCTTTAGAGGTTTCAAGGTATTCAATCCATCTAGCATGTGACTCCTTCCCGTTACCCGTTCTATGGTATCTTCCTTGACAATCAGCTTTTGGTTACAACACGTACCATTTGGGTCTGTTGTTGGAATGTTCATATCATGTACCATTTCTATGGTGTCACTCTGCCCCCTCCTAAAAATTGCCTGGCACGAAGGGTTTTCGTTGTTGCCGTTAAAGTTTTGCTCAGTTAGTCTCATGTTAGGTTGGTGTTTTGTGTCCCAGAGATCGGAGATAGAGTGCAAATTTTTTTAAGATCATAATCTTGATCACCTTAGTCTACTATTATACTTTCTATTAAATATGTTACATAATCTAATGGCTACATTGGCCAAAACATAGGAATAAAATTATTTCTCAATAATGGTTCAACAGAGGAGAGTGGCATACCACCTTTCCTGATAACAGAATATCATTCTCTTGAGAAAAACTAGATACATTTACTAGTCCACTCAAATATCAATTTTTGCAGTTTCCTACATGATATAGGTATGAGAAAGTCTGTCCCAGTAATTCTTAAAGACAAAATACAACCATTTTGAAAATGCTGATGTTGCCCTAAAAGTGAGTTAGGTCCCTGTTTATGCAGCATACTGGAATGTTCAAGCTGGCAATGACTGAGGCAACACCAGGACTGGAAGAACAACAGATGCATGAAGGCAATATCACCAACCTTACAGAAAAATATTTGCTACCTTACTAGCTGGGGTACAGTGTGGAGCAAATGTGTCTATAGTAGTTTGTGAGACACAAGTGGTACATTTGTGCTGCCCTACATGTATATTATCGATATAGCAAACAGCTAATCTGGGGGGTTTATATATTATATTCACTTAGGCAGTTAAGAAAATGTTATCATTTGAGCTGGATCCTCACCATTGTGTAGCCTTTGGTTTATCTTGTGTCTGTACCTCTCAAACCATTACTTTCCACCACAATGAAGAAGATGATCTTCAGTCCACTTCTGTTCCCATATCAGGATCAGGTCTCAGATCTTTCTATCTTATTTGGACTTCCTTGTGGTTTTCCTCTGTATGTGGGCAGTGTGGTTCCTGTTTTGTGTGCTGCATAGGGAATAATAACATCAGAGTAGTCAGTGCTTGTAAAACTAAATTAAACAAGCTGGTGTGGCTGCAGGTAGGTTCCCATCAGCCCTGTGTACACAAATTGGTGTCAGAGTGACACTTCCAGCCTCTTCCTTCCTGCAATCCTTGTACCTCCCTCCAAGATCCAGTCTTCCCGCATCATTCCCTTCCTTTATTTGATTGCAGCCTGCATAATTTTCTCATTTCCTGCAGTCAAAGTAAACTAGAATTAGTTGGGAAGCTGAAAGAAGCTGATAAACTTCACATATCTTTCAGTACACCAATCTATAGCATGGCTTGGACTAATGATGCTGCTAGGGTGCCCAGGGTTGGTGATTCCTCTTTGGCATTAAATCTGTTTGAATATGCTGGCATGTACTATGACCCATTAGTTCATATACTATACTTCAGCATGTTACACCTTGGCCAATATCTTATCACAGTGTGATTTAGCTCTCAGAGGCTGATAATTGTATTCATGTAATTCTTGACCCTAAAACTGTAGAGGACTGACATAACCTTCTCTAAGAAATAGCCTGTGATTTTTTAAGTCTGAAAAGTTTCCTTCTATGAGTAACCAAAGTACTCTTCACACACCTTTCACTTTTCCCTGTATAGGTGTTCTTGACAAAATTCAAGATGGTTGTCTGTTGCCTTCCAGGAATAATGTTGTCTCTAAGCATAAAGTATGCATCCATTAAATTTTGTCTCCTCTTAAATATGAAGGTATTACTATCTGGATCCTCTTAAGGATGCCCTCTTCCACCCACTCTACACCATTTGGCTGGTAGAAGAATTTAACTTCATGTCATACTGATATCTTTGGTTCTGGTGAACACTATAGAGTTCCGACTGGTTTGCTGTTTGTACTACCCCATCTTTGCTGGGTTGCCTGGAACTGCAGAGATGAAAACACAAGGCAGCATATTAATTAATGTCTTTCACAGTATCTTATAATGTGTTGAAAGACGCCTCATATTCACTTCCTTCTCTTCAGCAAAGTTTTATAGGATTTCTTTTTTTCTCCTTTTGTAACTAATTTGTCCATCTTCATTGTTAACTAGTTGAACTGTCAAAACCATCCTAATCCAAAAAGTACAGTCATGAGCAATTCTCCTGCCACATCATAAATCCATTCTGTGACTGTCACAGTTAGAAAATCCCTCTTTAAGAGAAAACAACCACCAACCAACCAAACAAAAACCAGACAACCCTCCCCCAAAAAAACCAAACAAACAAAGCCACCAAACCAAACCAAAACCCAATACATTAAAATTAGAATGGCCAAAAAAAAAAAAAAATCAGAAAATATTTTGAGTTTGACCTAAAACTTTTTTTCCCCATTGGATAAAATATACTTCTCTTATCTCCCAGTCCTGGATTTTTTTTTCACTTTTGACCTTAACAAATTTTTTTTGTGTTTTGTCAGCATCACAGTTTTGACCATGGTCTTGCTCTTTCCCTGCCAAATCTTTTTCATGTTTGAAAATATTCATTTTCTCTCAATAGACTCTCCTAGAAACAGGACTAATATACCTTACAAAACAACCAGGCCTCTTATTATCAAGTTTTTATTCTTTATTTTTAGTGTGGATACCAGATTGCTCATCTCTGCAGCATAACTAATGTTTGTCCTGATTTTAAAAGATACAGTAAACCAACCATCCTGGTATCTCTCTGCAATCTCTCTCATCAAACATTTTCAGCACTACTGCAGTGTTCTAAGCATTATCCATAAGACTGTAAAGCTATTATTTATTTTTTTAAAACTTAATTTTCTATCCTTCATAGGCATATGTGTGTTCCAAAGTGACTTCTAGCTCATGAAATTTTGCAGCCTTTTAATCCACAAAACCATCATTCCCAGTAGTCTCAATCCCTGCATGTTATTTGCTCTGTTTCTGACACCTGTCTGCCTTCTGCATGGATCACACTCTCTTCTTTGCAGGTCTTGCTAAACTGCGTGGTGCCTGATAGCTATTCAATAGCACAGGAGGAATCCTTTTTACTATGAAAACAGGTGTTTTATTTAAATGTCAATGTGCTACAGCTTCAGTTCAAGTAACAGTCATGAAGAAAACCGCTGAATACCTTCTTACTTCTCCCTCTATTTGGATTTGCTGTGGGGTTCCAGATCACAGAAGTTGCAGCCATTCTAAAACTGGTCAGCTCTCTATCCATGGGCCATTACGGCTGGATGATACAATGATCCCGGACATAGCTTCCCTGTTTGTTCCCTTCTATCATCAATTGACATGCAAATCTTGTTATAAAGTAATTGCAGTTTAATTAACATTAATTTTCAGCTGTGCTCAGCTGTAGATTAGACTATGGGCTTGGTTTCTCATCTGAACCTTCAACTTCCATTGACACTCCCTCTTCCAAGTGCAAAGCGGTTCTGTGGAAGCTCTGTTGAAGTACAGAGACAGTCTTTGTTGGAATTCCAGTGAGTGCAATGCACTAATGCAATTCTAATCTTTTGGGCACACATTTTTTCTGAAAACATGCTTAAATGTAAATTAAAATGACAAAGAAGACATCTGGGCATACATAAGCATAGAATGTTTGAAGGACAAGTCATGTAAACATTAGTTTACAGCTTGGAAGGGTCTTTTTTTTTAGTTGTGTGACCAGGTCTACCAGATGGTATGCTGCATTTGCTGTTTGAGAATCTTCCCCAAACTTCAGTAGTGATTTTGCCAGAGGTTAATGTCAAGATATAGTCTATGTAGATATCCTTTAAAGGCTTATATAATACTTCTTACTTCAGTCTCCTTTATACTGTGTCCTATGACAATACACAGACTACACAGTAATAAAACCTAATATGTTTTATAGGTCATGGTGTGTTTCCATCTTTAATGAGTAACTTTTCAGAGGACTCCACAGTGTATAAATGAGAGAGTTGTTATGGAATTCAGCTACTAGCCAGGACTGAGTTTTTGTAATACTTAAGCATGTTTGGAGGAGAAAATGCAGAATCATAGGATTTCAAACCTGTTCAGAAGATTTTGTCTTGTGAGAATTTGGTATAAGCCAAATGTGTAATATGTAATAATGTGACCATGTATGACTGATTTTAAAGCTTAATTTCCATATACTTCTGATTCTATAACATCTAACTCATATCACAACATAAATGCCTGATTTCCGAAATCAAGTAGTAGTTTAAGAGTTTTCATTCCTCTAAGGCATAGGGATTCTGTTACAGATAAGAAAAAAAGACACTGGGGGGCAAAGAATAGGGTAAACAAACACCCTTAGCTTTAAAGAAAATAATTTTTTTAAAGATTGCCTTTCCAGTGCCACGAGGAAGTAGAATTGCTGACTACAGAGATTTGTCTACATATTCATTTATAGGAGACTTGTCCAACATGATCCAGTCATTACCAAGCAAATATTCTACATCTGTGTATTTTGCATTCATAAATTTTCCACTCCGTTCTGCTGCACTAAACTCTCTCTGATTAGTTAAAGTGTATTACAGGTTAATTCTATAAGAGAGCTAAAATCCATATAGGCTTGAATTCAAATATATTTCAGTGCACAGTTTTCATAGATAGTTACTGCTTAATTCAAAGTAGTAAGGAAAGTCAATGTCATATGCATAGACCCTTTATGTGGATCCACAGTGTAAAGGAGGCTTACCAATAAGGAGGTCATTTGCAGGATCACTGTCATAGAGTATTATATGCAGCAACATAAGGGAACAAACATGAATTAAATAATTATAAATCATCTCGAGCAGCAAATTAAATCATTAAAACCCATCATAAAATATTGCAATAAATTAATGCCATTGAAATAACAAGTAATGCAGGCAGGCCAGATGCTAGTCATAAAGATCTGTCAGTGTCTTTTTGGCTGTGCTTCAGATCTGTTTGTTTCATCAATCCAAAAAGCATAGACAGAAGCCCAGTAAACCAGAGGAAAGAATTGCACCTTCTGCAGTGACTGTTTGGCTGACTTGCTACTTTATCTTCCAGGTAGCCAGTATCTTTTTCCCAGATGCTATATGACACTGATCTGTATCTGGTGCACTGGCCACCAGCCACCCCTTCATCTTCTGTCTCTTCTTAAACTGTGAAAAATTCTTCTATTGGTATGATGTTATGATTTTTTTTCCATGTTTCTATTGCCTTTTGCCTTTCTGTACAGTGTTTTTGGCTCTTCCTTTTCTACTTCCTCTCTATGGTTGTTTTGATAGGCCTCCTCCATTTCTTTGTTCAGTTTATTCACTCCAAACCTGTGGGGTGCACTGAATACTGATGTTGACCACAAAGGAGATTGTGCAAATTAAATAAATTAGTATACTGACTGGTACTGAACTGCAGAGATGGATGTGGACTCACAGAGGTGTTTATGGCTTAACCAAAAATTTCATTTGAGCTCTGAAATGGGAATATCATTCTCCCAACATTCCTAACCATCCCAGAAAAAGAATACATATATGTGAATGGCACTGCTGCATTTGTTGTGGGCTTTTTGCTAGATTTTGTTAGACTGTGTTTGTTCACGAGTAAATAAAGCTGCAAGGATTGCTTTACATTTGTGTGCACACTCAGCTCATGATGGCCTCCTGTTTTGTACCTTGCATTTACAAATGCCTTGCTTTCAACGTTGTGGCATCTCTTCGTTTATAGAAGCAGAAGAGGCCTCATCTAGATTGTATGTTCAGTTTGTGTCCTGGGGCCAGAAGTCCTTTATCTATCCTTTATGAGGACTAGAGGGAAGAATGCTCAACATTTATCTTCCAGGAAGCTGAGCTGGATACCTGGCAGTGCGTGCTGAAGCATATATCTAGTGAGCAGCACTGCCTGGCTGCAGGGGAGTTAGAAAAGGCTCTGCACATTTTAGAGTGATTTACAGTCACAACAGCTTGTCCTTTTAGAATGGAGACCAAATTTTTTATTAGTATTATCCTATAAATGTGTTCTTAGGAGTGTATAAGATTGCAAATCATACTAATCATGAAATGCAGTAGAAGACAATGATGTTTGTCATGTTGCTTGCTTTCCTCCATCCCACAAGCCAAGACACAGCAGACAAGTGCTTTAGCTCCACCTAGGAGACAAAAGGACTATTACTGCATCTACCTAAAACCAGTTTCCACAGGTTTTTCCCATGTATCAACTGCATTGTTAAGGCTCTAATGAATTGGTCTCACTGTATCTCCCTGAGTCAGACCGCTATTTCTGCCACCATTTTTGTGGATGAAATTCTGCAATAAGAGAATTATTTTTGCCCAGCATAGAGGCAGCTAAGTTTCCACTGTAAGTAGCTCGGTTAAGAAGAATGGAGCCAATAGAAAACAATAGAAAACTGAATTAATTTATTCTTGAAAAGAGGGATGAATTCTAATTACATTATTTAGGGGGAAAGATCCATTTTAATGGAAACTGTTAGTAATGCATAAGAAATAAATTTGGTCTTCAATGGCTCATTCAAGGTCACACAGAAAATCAGCTATAGAGATGGAGTCAGTCTCTGAAATGCTTTCTTCCACTTTACCCAGCAGTTAATCCTCTTCTTTCCAGCTAGTAGAAATCTGTCATGACAAAAGCTGGGGTGAGAAGAAACTTGGAGCAAATTCTGTCCTACAAAGAGATTTTATTTTCCATTTTGATTTATTTTATCTCTGTATTGTCACACATAGATACCAACACATTTTCCCAATATTTGCACAAAGGAATGGTGAGGTTTTACCTGTCTGTTGTAGTAGTTATGTCAGAATGTAGATGCCTTCTGGCCATTAACATTCTGTTTTCATTCTTGGCAAGGCAGTCTGGTCAAAATACCATCATGTCACAGTTGTTGATCTCCCACTCCTGTGGTGGTCATTCTACTCGCTTCCTCACATGCAGCTTCTTCTTACAAATACAGTCTGCCCCTTATACAACTAACTGATTGTTCAGTTTTCCTTTTGTTTTTCTGCTCAGCAAAGGCATCATTTTGCATCTTTTTTCCCCCCTGAGATTTAAAAAAAGCACCACAGAGCATCTCCAGTTCCTTTCTCATATTGGTGAGCTAATCCAAATTACAGAAGGCTTTTTTGTAGGTTTCAGAGTAAGTCTGCAGTTTTCCATGGTCTTAATATAATATATGACTTCTGATAGTAAACTCATAACCAAAAACAGGAATATTACCACCTGCTACCTAGTGCATTTTGTAAAGCATCTCAGTTAAGCTTACTCAATTTATCAGTATTCTTCATATCATGCCTTCTGTATACATGTATACAGTTAAAACATAATTCCCAAATTAAAAAGGGATTTAAGGATCTGCCTAATTTTAAGAACTGGCATGGTCTCCTCACTTTTCCCTTTTTTTTATGATTACAGTTATTCTCTAAGCATCCTATCACACTGTTTTGGAAGCCATCATGTTTTGGAAGCTCTGAAGAAACTTTGCTGAAATTTGGTTTCTTAGATCATGCAACTGAAGAGTACTTTCACTACAGCTGAATACTCTCACTCAATAGCATTACTCACTCCTTGGCAATGCCAATTACTTCACTGAGTTTGCTGGAGCTACTTAGGACTAGCAAAGATGTCAGGATCATCAGAACTGATCTCTCAATTTCTGATCTTTTCTCTGTATCATGACCATTTCAAGCTCCACACCATTTTGATAATGGCTTCTTTTTATCATTATGTAGAAATGGGAACATGCAAGAAACTTAAATGTCTTGCATGACTAAAAGCAACATTTGTATATAAGTGATAACAACATTATTCTGATGTAACTGCACTGATTTCCTTGAAGCTCTTCCAAATTTTAGTGATACAGCTGAGATAACAGTACAAGCATAAATACCACTGGGGGAGCAAAAGTACACTGGATAATGGACCTTTAATATCATTCTTTTGTGTAGTCTTCAAAAGATAAAAGAAGCTTAAACAGTATGCATCCAGGGAACAAAGACTGTAAATACAGCAGTTTATATTCTAGTGGCTGTGGTTGCTTTGAATGCAATATATACCTGACATGGCTGATAGTGCCTGTACACTGTCTAAATAAAATGCAATGGATCCATCAGATCTGAGAGTTGTTCTCTGCAGCAGCCAAAGTGAGTGTGTGTAAAAACATCTCAGAGAACTCTAAGCACTGCATTTATGTGGAATATGAAGGTTCTGCAGGGTTTAGCCTGAAACTTTGTTTAAACATTCTCTGCAAGCAATGTATTCAATCTCTCCGTTGTCTGCAGGTTAAACTCTTCAGTATGAAAAATGTGCAAAGACATTTTATTACCACTGTTTTTTTAACAAGAACCTTCCACCTTTGCAGAGTGAAAGCATCTGGTTAAGATCAATAATTAAGTTTTGTTTTCAGTTACAAATGTACAGACGCTACCACATAATCACACTGTAACCATTAAAGTTTATATTGGTGTTAGCACATGAAGACCTCTTTATAGCAATTTATAACAGAAGCTGGAACTACTGCTCTGCTAGACTGTTACAGAATATGAAATTATAAAAGGAGTAGGAAATATTTAACTAGTTCTTTTGATTTGCACGGTAAATATTTGATTTCTTCACAAAAAATGAAACAAAACAAAAAACCAAACCAAACAAATAGTAAGTAGGGGCCTTGCTTTAAAATTTTTATCCCACCAGTATCTCTAAAAGTGCATTCTGTAGCCAGCAAGGATACAAAACTGATAAACATAGATATTAAAAATTAACAAATCATAATAAAGTTAAGGGCACAGGACACATTGCTGAGAAATCAGTTTTCCAATGATGTCATGACCTTTAATTTCATACAGTAGGATTACATCTATCTATATGCTCTAAATGATCCAATCCAAATCTAAATGATTTCTTCAGTGGGATACAGTATTTTTAAAAAACATGGTTACAGCTGTTACCTTTATGCAAAATCATCTTATTTTGGAACATTTGCATAAATACATATATTTCCACCAGGGAATTTCTGCATTTGTTAGACTTGGATGAGTTTACAAGGTACATGTCAATCACTGCTTGATAAAGCAAGTGCTAAGGTTTGGCTGTCTCCATCATATGACTCTCAAATATTTACTGAAAATATTCAGCAAATATGTGACGAACCAGATTTCATACAAAGATGTTTTGAGAGCACTGCACAGATGTTTAAATAGCTAATCTTTCTTGAAATTCAATGTTTTTTACTTAGTTACATGCAGCCATGTGACTAAGTCATGTAGCTAACATGTCAGATTTCTATGATCTCTTTGTTTTCATTCTCATAGGAAGAGGAAGCTGAAACTTTTTTCAGTGTTCAGCAGTATTCATGCAACCAATGAAATGAACTGCTTTCAGGAGAACATATCTGCTCAGAGTGTTCATTTCTTTTTTCTTACTCTTTCTGGAGAAATGCTAGGCTATATTCTGGCTTCTCTGTTGGAGCTACAGTGGAAAATTAGAAGCAGGAGGTGTATTTGCTTTTCATCTTCTGCCACTTATTAAGGATCAGTGATCTGTGCATTAAAGAGGAACTCTGAGCCTGTTGGCAATATTTAACATAAGGGGAATACAGAGAGAGAGCGATAAGGAGGTACTCCTTGTTGGAATTGTAGGAGTACACAGACCTTTATAATGCCAGAAGAATTAAAGGAATAGGAAGCTAGATGCAATGCTTCTCTGCTTCATCTGGTAATTGAGGAGAGATGAAAAGAAAAGAGATACTGCACCTTATGTAGGAAGAATTTCCCATTCCACAGTCATTCTGTGTTGTGGGCTGATTGTATTTGCCAGCTGCTGTTTTTATATAATAACAGTCAGCTTAACTTTAAAAGATGCTATTTATGATATTATTAATAGCCCTAGCTCTCACCCCCCTTTTTCTCTTTATTCTTCCTCTTAAGACAAGTCATGAATCCAAGACTTAATCTCCAAAATCATTTGCTTGTATTTCAATTACTTGTATTTTTCCATGCTCTGAAAATTGACATTTTTAAAGAAACTCCAGTGTACTGAATCAGTATTGTCTGAAGCAAAGTACTAGATCACTTCAGGTGAAAATTAACTTAAAATCTGCTGATCTCAAATGGTAAATAACAAAAACATTCTTCCTTGTGGGAATTCTAGCATGAATGCTAATTACTACTCTAAGCTACTGATTCTACACTGATCTGAACATATGTAGCTTATTTTGCAAGTAGTAACATCAGATTCAATGAACTGAAACTCTTGTGAATGATTTTAAGGGTCTGAGAAGAAAAGTATTTCTTATGAATGCTGATATTTCCCACATTCTATGCAAAATCTTTCCCATCTTTTCAAATAAATAATTCCTTTCTTATAAGATGTTGTAGCACCTGTGTAACACCCTCTACTGTATCAGAGAAGAAAATAACACGGCCTAGAGGTTTTTGTGTTTTCTGTGTTCCTTTGGCAGACATCCATTAGTGAAGCAAAGGTGACGGTCACTGTCCTTCTGTCTCCACAGCTGAAGTGGGAATGAAAAGTTTCCATAGTTCACAAACAGGTTGTAATTTGCCCTCATAAAGGAAAGGTTTTATAACAGACCTAGATAAATTAGATCCAGGAAATACAAAGGCTGGACAAGTTTGTTAATTTTTAATTAAATTTTCCATTATATAATGGTGTAAAGTGCAAACCCAACTTGTTTCTCAAACTGACTGAATTAATTCTAAAGTTCCTGGTTATTTGGTCATGAGCCCACCTCCACAATTAATTTTTCTGGATATATTAATTTCTCTGATGTATCTAATTATTATTTCTGGCTACTAGGGGCCTTTTTCCATATAACTATCTGATCTTAGAAATGAGCAAATTTGTATAGAGTGAGATAGGAACTATCTGTTCTCTATCAGCAAGCCTTTTGGTAGCAGTTAAGTCTCATTGTTCTTGTTGAAAATACCTCCCGAATAGTTTTAATAAAACATACTGTGACTAGAAAAGATCTAATATTCCTGCAGATGACGAAACAGTTTTCATGAAAATACTGGTAGACAAATAAAAGATGTAAAGGTCTTCTGAGTAGTTTCTTCTTCTAAAATTAGAAGTTCTTTTCCTTAAACAAGAATAGAAGCAGCTATAGTATATACTAGTGCCAGAATAAACATTCACATTACATCACTGTAAGCCCACATGAGTTTCCCAGTTATAGTATAGTTACTTCTTTGCTAAATAGATTGCTTTTGTTGGTTATAGAGTCCAAGAGCTCTTACTTCAACCCTCCACAATATTGATAGTAAGAGCTTTTGCTTTTACTTTATTTTTAGTTTCCTTTTTTCTCACACTTTTCTAATCCCACATTTATGTATTTGCCATCTGATTTCTTAAGAGCAGCTGAATGGGATACTGTGTAGTTTTACTGTGAGACAAAGATGGAGTCAGGCTTCATGTACTGCTCACTGTGCATAACCTGATCTGTTGTGAGGTTGTTCTTGTCTCTTATCCTGAAACTGGAACATAGTAGCCAGACTGATCTTATTAACGACAAGTTATAAAACCCCTTGTGATTTCCCATTTTCTGTGCATACACAATTAAATCTTTTTCTTCCTCTTATTCAGTCTCTTCCAGTCTGCATGTAATGCCTACATGTTCCTGAAAATTAATCTCTAAGTAACATTCTGAAATGTGCACACAAAGTATGTGCATTTTATTTGGAGTCCTGTTTGGAAGAGATTGCCAAAGAGGTCTACAGTTTCCACCCCTGGAGAGTTTCAAGACCCATCTGGAATAAGGCCTTGTGCAACCTGATCATATCTCATAAATGACCCTGCAGGAAATGGGACTATAGAGGTCTAAGACCTCCCCAACCTGAATTATTCTACTTTGTTCTACTCCATCAATGGTAGCCATTCTGTGAGCTTCTGAAGCCCTTCAACAACTCAAATAAAACATGGAATATGTCCCAATTAAGACATACTTATTTATACAATTATATCTCACTTAGTCTTGATTTTTCTGCTGAAATCATTTAACTATACTTCATATACCCATGTCAGCTAATAGCAAGTAGTCTTGTGTACAGCATGTACTTCTTACATAACAACTTTTGGAGACAGCATTCAGTTCAAGAAGTTCAAGGTATCTAGGTGTGTTGTATGTGTTGAAGCTTTCATTACAACCAGTGGAGTGAGTCAGCTGCCCATGCACTCTTCACAGGATTCAGCTGCCTCTATGTAGCCCTCTAGAGCTAGTTCAGCTGCACTGGGATGTGCAAGGTATCTGCTGAGGAGCACAGATTATATAGAAGTCTCACATCCTTCTGGAAAGGCAACTGGAAGCTGGATATTATGCCATACATCAATTGAAATTAGGCTTGGCGTTAATGTCTGGGTAGCTGAATTTCATTGTAGGTCTCTGCTGAAAAATTAGCTGAATTGCTTTCCTTGAACCAACAACCTCCATTGCCAGTAATGAGAAATGAGACTGTTGATGTGCCTATAGACACCTATTAATTTAGATATCTTCATCTTAGACTGAATTTCTACATAGACATCTTCATCTGAAACCAGATTTTGTCCTTATCATGGCTGATGAGGAATCTCTTTGTCTAGGATGAACATGTGGAATATTCATAGGCTAATTAGTCTTTGGGGGAGGTAGACAGAAATAACTGTAGAAACACGTTGATATGTTCTGACTTTATTTTCTGATTTCTGATCCACAGAAAATTAGTTTCTTGCAATGACATTAGAAGGATTAAAATGGAATTTAAAAGATGGGGAGTTGGGGGATTTTGAGAGAGTGGTGTTTATATTGACTTAATTTCTTTTTGCTGCATTGTAAACTTTACAGGAAGCTTCTGCACTTCAGAAGTGGTCTGGAGTCAAACAAGGAGGTCCACTACTTTCTCTAGTGAGAGTTTAAGGTAATTAGAGCTGTTAGAGTCCTTCCTTTGCATTTCCTCAGCATTTAAGAAAGTTGATTTTTGAGGGGAGGAGGTTTGTACAAATGAAAACAAGCCTTAAAGCACCATATATTTGAATTTGATATCTTTGGTGGTGACTTTAATTTCATCAGAGTTCATTGTCAAATAATAAGTGGCAATGATGTAATCATCACTTCTTTTGATAATATCTGGGTCTGACTGGCTAAGATACTTGTCTGACTTTGTTATTAGCCATGCATCCAAACACCCCAAAGATTTTCATGCTTGTGTATTTCTGGGCAGGCACATTTTGTTCATATTTTCCAGACAATTGTGATTTATCTCCTCACATGCATGAGCTGAGAAAGGCATTACTTCTCCTTCAGAATTAACCAGCTGCTGGCAAGCCTTCCACATCTCCATGTCCAAAGTCTGCTTACATGTTATCTTGGGTGAATCCTTTGCCTTTTTTTCTTCTCATTTAGGCATACCACTACTTGGACATCCCATATCTCTACTATCCCAGCAATTATTTTATTTATAAAGCAACTAATCTGAAGTAATATTTCACATCTTGATTTTCATGTGGCTGTATGGACTCTATTCTAATAAAATCTCTGCTCAGCCTTCTGCTTCTTTTTCTCATTTCTAGGTTCCCGTCGACTATCAAAAATTGGTGTATTGACATACCCTTTTACCAGTTAGGCTCCTAAGCTATTTCTCATATATCTTATGATGCTATATGAGTATACAAGCCTCAAAGAATGGCAATTAAGGCAAAAAAGACAGCCAGGTAGCAGTAAAATTATGTTCACACCACATATTTCCTTCTTAATAGGCTTGCTGTCTAGAATAACATTTTAAGTTTGGGGCCTCTGCTTTCAACCAGAGAAGGCAAGTCCAAAGCCACACTGGATTATTTACAGCACTGTAATTTAGTAGTGCTATATGAATGGTGCTAGTGTTGTGCTGCTGAGATATCCTGACTACCTCTATATGTGCATTTAGTTCTTTAGAGGGGCTAGTGTATAGAATCATAGAATCATAGAATCAGTCAGGGTTGGAAGGGACCACAAGGATCATCTAGTTCCAAGCCTCCTGCCATGGGCAGGGACACCTCACACTAGATCAGCCTGGCCAGAGCCTCATCCAGCCTGGCCTTAAACACCTCCAGGGATGGGGCCCCAACCACCTCCCTGGACAACCCATTCCAGGCTCTCACCACTCTCATGGTGAAGAACTTCCTCACTTCCAGCCTGAATCTCCCCACTTCCAGCTTTATTCCGTTCTCCCTAGTCCTGTCACTACCTGATATCGTAAAAAGTTCCTCTCCAGCTTTCTTGCAGGCCCCCTTCAGATATTGAAAGGCCACATAGACCTAAGCACTCTTTTTCTCACCAATAATTTCTTTACATTGCCATAATTACAGTGTCCCAGACCCAGCTCAGGATTTAGCACATGCTACAGATGAATCCCAGTGTAGTTCAGATGTGTCCATCTCCCAGTTTTGTGAACATGAGAAATGATCTGTGGGTCAGCTGGCCTTCAGTTTCTGCAGTGCCAATCAGCCAGCGTTCCTCACTATTACAGGCAAAATCTCCATGTTTGCTAAGACCTCTTCACTAGGAACATGGAATAACAGATTCCTAATGATGTTAGTAAGGTCCCAGCAGAGTCATAATGTGTTTGGGGGTGGTGGGAGGCTTAGGCCTGAAAAAATAGAAAACATTTATTAGTTCAGAAGAGAGGAGTGAGAACTGGATTTGGGAATTACATTTTTGTGGAAACAGTCTGCTCTTTAAATTATGTTAATTATTCTCTGGTTTTGTCATCAGGTCTTCTCAGCAATCATTAAAGTGTTAATTCTAACTGTCCTTTGCACATCCACAGTATAGGTATTTCCAATTGCCTGCCAACGGTTAGTCATGAAAAACCCTTCAAAAGCATTTTGTTGGTATGGGGGAGGAGTGGTTGGTAATTTTTTTTTTAACATACAACCTAAGCAGTTATCTTTTGGACATGAATGTAATGGGAGATGAATGGGAGCTGCATAGCCTGAGAAGTCCCTTTGTCCAAAGACTAATGTGAATGACAGTGACAGGAGGCAATTCAAAACAAGCCTATGATGCCCCTAAACCAAGAGTGTTTGAAATAGCCCTGCAGGGGCTAGCATTAGCACTGCATATAGCTCCAAGATGGGACTTGCCTTGCTTTGGTAGCTCTAGAGAAATTGTCCCATAGTGGGCTCTGACCAAGATCTGGCATAGGGTATGACAGAACACACACTGAGAACTCTGACCCAGTCTGATGTGTCATGTCACTATACTGGGGCAGCTCTGCACAGAGAAACCCCAGTGTTGCCATGGAAATACATGGTGATCAGCATGGGCTTGCTCTGGACACTGTCTACAGGATTGCTCCCAGGAGATGAATCAGTGGCTGCCTTTTAAAATGAAATTCAATATCTCTGCAAGAGCTTAATGTTCCCCCACTTCTTCTGTTGAAGTGTTACAATGTTTAATTTTCGTCCTTAGGGAAGCAGCCGGGCTTCAATTTCTAGTAGCTGTGGTGCTATCTCGTGCTCTTCTCTGTAGGACTTACAAATTTATGGGGGTTTTGACACTGGGTGAGTACCAATTACTTGTTATGGACAAGTGACCTCTCTAACTTCTTTCTGACTAGCTAGATAGAGTATGCTTTTCAACCTTTACAACATAAGGGTCTCCCATTTTTTTTTCCCCCTTTGAATCTGACCTCCTTTAAGATGGGCTTAAAGGCTTGTGAGAGACTTGGAGTTCAGCCTGGAGAAGAGAAGATTCTGAGAAGACCTTATTGCAGCATTTAAGTACTTAAAGGGTACTTCTAAGAAAGATGGGGACAGCCTTTTTTTCAGGGTCTTTTTCAAAAGGACAAAGAGTCATAAATTTAAAAGGACAGACTGAGACTAGATTAAAAAAAGAAATTTTTCACAATGAGGGTGGTGAAACACTGGCATAGGTTGCCCAGAGAGGTGGTAGATGCCCCATCCCTGGAAACATTCAAGACAGGTTGGACACGGTTGTGTGCAATATGATCTAGTTGAAGATGCTCCAGATCGTTGAAGGATACTTGGACTACATGATCTTTGAAGTCCCTTCCAACCTGAAACTTTCTAGAATTCTATGATTCTATGATATTAGATTGTACAGGAGAAGGGTTGGAAGCCAGTTCTGGCTATGAAGACCAAGGAAAAAAAATATTGGGTAATTTAATGTTTTCTGTGTCATCCACTACAAGATCTCTCTCATCCAAAAAGATGTCACATTTTCCCTGAATCTCTTCTTATTACTAGCACACCTGTGGAGTCTCCTCTTATCTTTTAGCTAGCTTTATCTGCAGGTGAAGTTTGACCTTCTTGTTTTGTCCCTAAATGACTGTCTTTGTTGTCACTTCTTTTATGCCCTCTGGCTCTATGTTCATTCTGCAGGGTGAAAGATGAATATATGTTGGGTCATCTCAGTGAAGAACATTTGGCCCTGTGTGACAGACCAGATGTCAGTATCTTCAAATACCTCCAAATTATGCATATTTTTTTGTGCCTTAACAGCTGTAGGTGAGGCTAAAAATGGTCCTTTCCATCAAGACTGGATTTTGCAAACCAGTTTCATTGGCCCTTCTCAAATTGGTGCTAACATCCAAGAAAGCAATCAGAGCAGGAGATTATGTGCGCCTTCTCCAAAGAAAACTGTCAAGAGGCTGGGCATCCAGGGAAAGATTCAGTAGTATGAAGGGAATGTAATTAAATGCTGATGCATTTTTCTGATATTGTAAAAGTAACAGAAAATTTAAGACTAAATTTCTGCTATCCTTCTGAATATAGACCTGGTGCTTGTGATATCAAATACAATCTCCTCACCAAATAATTTAGTCTATGGATATAACTAGTGTTTTTATTATTTCTCCTGTGTGGCCTACTTGCTACATATCAGCAGCTTGAGCCATGATGTTTTTTTGCTTTATAGCTGAAAGCCCATATAAATTAAAAACATATTCTGTTGTTATACATGTTCTGTCTTCATAGTCACTTTAAGATTTTTGTGGTTACCTTCATGTATTTTGCAGCTAGTGTAATTAGTAAGAGCTAATAGAAAATCAGTTTCTCTGTGTTTGTGAGCAAATGCCATCAGACAGGAATAGAAAAGGAATGGTAAAAAGTACACAATGTTCTCTTCTTAGTATCTCTCTAAATTACTTTGGCAAAGGAAGAAAGTACAGCAATTTTTGCACTGGTTAATTTGTAGTCGATAGAAGTGGAATTGCCATAAATGCTTCCATACAAGGCCAAAATAATTTTAAGTGCTATGACAGTCATAGGCTGTAACATTGTTCATGAGAGGAAAATAGCATTTCAGCTGACCACAGCACTCAACAAACCTTGAGGGAAAATCACAGGTTTGTGGGTTTGGGGTTTTTAATTTATTTTTCCATGCTCTCTGAATCTAACTCAGTTTATAGTCAGAGCCTCAGGTTACAGTTACCTTTAGAGCTGACTTTTTGATTCAGTGCCCAAGTATTTAAAAGTAAGTTTAAAGTATGGTCATGACACTTGTTTTCATCCTTTCTCACCAAAACAATACCTTCCTTTTTGCCAAGGGCAATAAACATCATTCAGTCTCTGACCTGCTTTCAGTGGCCCAGTATCCTGCAGGCATTTTCCAGAAAAAAAAAAACTACAAACAAAAGGGAAGTTAAATACACAGAGAAGGTGATAATGTAGTCAGTCTGCCTTTGAAAAATGACCACGTCCAATGTGTGTGGCATCTGGATTTTAATCCTTCCTGGTGAGGGTGAACTTGTATTCTGAACTCCCAGCAGAATATCTTCCAGGACAAGTACCAAGTGGGTTAACCCAGGTCATCCTTCATGGCCACTTCTTTGTGGGAAAAAAGCCTCTTCAGAAGGGGAAATGAAACTGATTTATGGAACTCCTTTCTCATGACCATCCTAATGACTACCTGACAATAATGCTTAGCATTTCAGCACAGTCTGAAAATGAAAGACTTTACATATCCCATCACACTGATGAGATCCCCTTCTCCCCTAGCCTTCTTTTCTCCAGGCTAAACAATCCCATCTCTCTCAGCCTCTCCTCATATTTCAGATCTTGCTCTCTCTTAAATATCCCCTGGTCCTGAACTGGACCTCTCCCAGTATTTCCACTGAACACAGTACTTCAGATGTGACCAGAGCTGTCAATGCTTTTCCCAGTGCAGCCTAGAATGCCATTGCCCTCCCTTGCCTCAAAGCATACTGTCAAATCATGGCAAATTTGTTATACTCCAGGACAGTCAGGGCCTTCTCTACAAAGCTGTTTTTTTAGGATGGTTGGACTCCAGCCCTGGTGTTTCTTCAGCTTGCAGGTGCATCTCTTGCCACTGCTCTTGTGTTTTTTCTTTTCCTTTGGCATTTCTCCTGCTCTGGCATTTCTCCTGTCATGGCATTTCTCTTTTGTCTCCCAGTCCTCACTGCCCTTTCTCATTTATATATATATATATATTTTTTTTTTTTTTTTAAGTGTACCATTAACTCATGTGATTGTTTTAGTTTTGGCACACAATGGTTCTGTTTTTCTGTTGCTGAGCTCACTGGAACCAGCTGACCAGCACAGGGCAATCCTTGACTTCTTTCTTTGAAGGTCTCTGCAGCCTGTTGCCTCATAACCAAACCTCTGGCAATTATGTTCAGTACACTCCCAAAGAGTAGGACTCAGCATTTCCCCTCACTGAACTTCTTGAGATTCCCATCAGCCCATTTCCCCAGCCTGACCATGTCCTTCTGCATGGCAGGACATCCTTTCAGTGTATTGGCCACTCCTACTAGTTTTCTAACATTTGACAGCTTGATGAAGGTGTGCTCTTTTCCACTATTCAGGTCATTAATGACTGCATTGAACAATACTGGCCCCGGCATTGATCTTGAGGGTGTTTCACCAGTGAGTGGCCTCCCACTTGGACACCATGCACCTGGTCACAACCTTTTAAGTCGAACAGTTCACCTCACTTATGTAGCCTAAACTTCACCTGTTTGTTGAGGTGGATGTCATGGGAGGCAGAAATTAAAATCTTCATAAAAACAAGACAGATAACATTCACTGCTCTTCCCTCAGCTACTGACCTAATCACTTTGCTGCAGAAGGCTATCATGTTTGTCAGACAGGGTCTGTCCTTTGTAAATCTTTGATGACTTGACTTAACCACCTTCTTCTTCTTCACTTCCTGTTCTGTCCCCTTCCAAGGAACTGACACGAGGCTGTAGCTACCCAGATCTTATTTCTTGTCCTTTTTGAAGATAGGAATGACATTTTTCCCCTTCCAGTGCTTGGGACCTTCTCCTGATTGACCTTTCAAAGGTAATTGAGAATGATCTTGTAATAACATTGAGTAGTTTCCAAGCACTCATGAGTGCATCATTTTAGGCCTCACAGACTTGTGTATGTCCTCTACATTTAAATATTCCCTAACCTGGTCTTCCACCTTCAAGAGTAAGTCTTCCTTGCTTCACATTTCTCCTTACAGACCTGGGATACTTGAAGATCCATCTTAGCAGTACAGATTGATACATTCAGTAGTCTGCTCAGATTCAGCATCCCAGTCTTACATGCCTCCAGCCTGATTTTCTGGAGTGCTAAAAACTCACAGATCCAAAAGTTTTAAATGAAAGTTTGAATACTTATCCAGTTTTTCACTCTGTAAGTAAGCATCCAAAGTTCAGTAATCTTTCCTGAAAATGTTACTATTTCTACCTGTTCTCAATTAAACAATGTCTCATATGCTTCTGGCACTCTAGTGCTTTGCACCCCATCCTGAAGTGCTAAAGAGTTGTGCAGATCAACACAGGCCGTCAGAGAACATCATTACAAACACACAGCCCTGCTTTCTTCTTCATATAGCAGCCCTTGTATATAAAAATTGTGTATCTGTAATTACCAACAATCTTTAATTTTTTTTTTCTGGTGTATTTTGTCTGAACAAATGGAAAATAACTCTCTGAAACTAAGATACAAGGGAACAAAAAAGAGAGAAAGAAAGTATGTTTCTATATAATCATTTAATCTATGCAATCATAATTTCTTGCATCAAATTATTGATAAACCAGAAACAACAACGAATTAATCTTATGAAATATAGGATCTTCTCTTTTACCTATTCTGCTTTGGTGATAACTTCTTATTACAATTCTGCATTGAGGTAGTTTTGATTAAACAGGCATTTTGGAATTTGAGTCCAACATGAACTTAATTAAAGGTTGACATTTCCATTTTCTACAAAACCTTTTTTGTAATTAGATCTATTGTAAAAATAATTACTTTCTCTTTTTTACTTACCTATATGGAACTATATAACTATTTTTAAATAGAAAAATGATGTGAACTAATGTTTCTTCGAAAGGTTAAGGATTTCATTCAAAAATTAATTTTGAATACCCATAATTTATAGAGTACCTTAATATTAATCCTTATTCCTCAAACTGCTTCCAAAAGGGAGGGTAATAATTTCTCACAGAATAACGGAAGATCTAATGATTGAAAATTTGTCTTGCAAAATTAACTGTGGTTATTGGTAAGGGTTCTTAATAGTGGCCACCACCTCCAGCAGCACTGATCCAGGACTTCCTCCTGCCCAGCTGCTAGAACCCAGCCCAGTGCTCCAGAGATTTGGGGTTTCTGCTGGGGTTTAGAGACACAGGCACTATTGTGACAGACCAGGTTTGTGGGTGAGTTTTTTTGTTTGTTTGGGGTTTTTTTGCTTTGTTTTGGGGTGGGGTTTTTTTGTTTTTCTTTTCTTACTTTTGTTTTTGTTTTTTTTTTGGGGGGGGTTTGGTGTTTGGGTTTTTGGTTTTTTTTGGTCTTCATTGCCATTGTGTGTCAGGTTTGTGTCTCTTTATGTTCTTGTTTATGCCTTCCCTTATACCCTTAAAGGAGCAGATGTTCTTTCCTTACACTCACCCTTGGAATTTATTCCATGGGTTGCCTGGACCTCATGTTTATTCCTTGCAAGCTTCAAAAGGAAAGAGTCCAGAACATTGAGTCAGAGTTTAAGTCTGTTATGAGGTATGTTATTAATTATAAAAGCTAAATATGTGTTTAAACTACTACTGCCAAGTACTTTTGGTGCTTATGGACATGAAAGGAAGCATCTGACTTGAGCTTACCATATTTAAATAGAAGGTAATTAGAAAAAGTCTCACTTCACTGACATGGAGTTAATCTTTCTAGATACATTCTATCCTCAACGAATGAAGAATTGTCTCCAGAAGACTACTCAGACTTACTCTTAACTCCCTTAGAGGAAATCCTCTCTGGAAAAGGAGCCTTGTGAGATCAGCCTTGTAACAGATATTGTCAATACTACCAGGCCAATGCCAGTCATTTTTGACAAAAATAAGCTTTGTTTGTTTTTCCTACACACCCTCTGTGTGTAGACAATCCCACATTTACAATGTTATATCCTGTGTGTAGAGATGTGGATATGGATATGAAAGGCAAATATTGCACACACCCCCCCCCAAAAAAAAAAAAAAAAAGTGTACAAGAAATGAAATAAAAAGGAAATGAGAGAGACTTAATTAGCCCACAATAGCAACTTAAAACCAGGTCTATGATGAAAGAAAAAGACCCAGAGTATTAGTCCATAGCAATGGAAAAGAAATAGTCAAAAACTGTAATGAATGAAGTTCCTAAGAACTTAAATTTTAAAAATATCATACTATTAAACTATTTTAAATGGTGTTTAGAAAGCTGCAATTATTAAAGAAGGAAAGAAGACAAATCTGCCTTTCTCCTAAGAACTGAGAATTACCAGTGGAAACCTCCTCAAAGGGAGGCCTACATTACAAGTTTACCATTAAATAGTTTTTGAGTCCATTGTTTAACAATATTTGCTCTATTCTTACCTCCTTTTCAAATGAGTTTTTCTTTGCTTGAAGACACCTAGAATCAGGAGAAGATTTGATCTTTACAATTCTGTGTCATTTAAACATGCATCTCAGAGATCCAGGGAGGTAATTAACCCGCAGGGAAACAAATTTTGGAAGCACAGAATCACAGAATCACAGAATGTTAGGGGCTGCAAGGGACCTCAAAAGATTATTTAGTCCAACCTCCCTGCCAGAGCAGGATCACCTATACCAGATCACACTGGAATGCATCCAGGTGGGTCTTGAATATCTCTAAGAGGGAGACTCCACAACACCCCTGGGCAGCCTGTTCCAGTGTTCCATCACCCTCACAGTGAAAAAATTCTTCCTCATGTTCACATGGAACTTCCTATGCCTCAACTTCCACCCATTGTCCCTTCTCTTGTCATTGGGCATCCAAGAAGAGCCTGACTCCATCCTCTTGGCACTCATCCTTTACATATTTATAAACATTAGTGAGATCACCCCTCAGTTTCCTCCTCTCCAAGCTAAATAGCCACAGCTCCCTCAGTCTCTTCTCATAAGGAAGATGTTCCATTCCTTTAGTCCTCTTTGTGGCTCTGTACTGGACTCTAATAGCTCCCTGTCCCTTTTGAACTGAGGGGCCCAGAACTAGACACAGTATTCCAGATGTGGCCTCACCAGGGCAAAGTAGAGTGGGAGGAGAACCTCTCTTGACCTGCTAAACACACCCCTTCTAATACACCCCAGGATGCCATTGGCTTTCTTGGCCACAAGAGCACATTGCTGGCTCATGGTCAACCTTCCATCACTAGGACCCCCAGGTCCTTTTCCTCTTCACTGCTCTCCAGCAGGTCAGTCCCCAACCTCTACTGATACATGGGGTTGTCCTTTCCCAGGTGCAAGACTCTACATTTGCCCTTGCTGAATTTCATTAAATTTCTCCCTGCCCATCTCTCCAGCCTGTCCAAGTCCCACTGAACAGCAGCACACCTCTGGTGTGTCAGCCACTCCACACAGTTTTGCATCATCAGCAAACTTGCTGACAGTGCACTCGGTGCCCTCATCCAGGTCGTTTGATGAATATGTTGAATAGAATTGGTCCCAGCACTGACCCCTGAGGGACTCCACTGTTAAAAGCCTCCAACTGGACTCTCCCAACATTTTTATTGTGTACCTTATGCATTACTTCTGCTCAATTTTTGTTTTCCCATGAATGAGTTAGACACCTGACACTTCATGGCACTTTCTGTGCAATGTACACGAGCTGTAGGTTTGTGAACCTGCCCTGGGAATACCATCTCAGGCTTCAAGGAAGGACGAAGCCTGTGGATCCACACACACAAAAATTAATTGTACATCATCATCAAATAATATTCATCTATATTTAATCCTTTTTCAAAATCAAGTCCCTAAGCCAGAAATCTGAACAAAAAGAGTCCTAGTAAAGATCCTGATCAGAATTCTGAGTCATGAGCCCATCTTTATTTGAAATTAATCTCAACAAGAGTTTAAGAAGCAAGGGGGCAACTGAGGCCAGTGTGGCTAATTAAGGAGTATGAAGCAATAAGTCAATAAGCATAAAATTGCTCACAAATCAAAACCTGCTCAGTAGAGAAAGGAGTCAGTGTGAAAGGAACAGAGAAGTGAAAAACATATATTTTAAATGGACACAGCTAAACAGTATTTCAAACCTTAAAACATCTTGGCTACAATTAGTGTCCTCTGGAACAATGATTTAGTGTCCATTATCCTATATTTTTCTTTGAAGTCATACACCAGCTTCTGAAATGTTCTGATTTTGTTTATGAATTTTAAACAGAGTTTATGTGAGAAAATAGAGTTCATGTGAGATTCCTAGAGCTATTAAACAGAAAGTCTCAGAAAAGCTTAAAGATAAGATGAATAACTAACTCTCCATCTCATCATAATTCTGAATATTGCCAGTGCCTGACTGGGAAACTCTTTGACTGACCAGGAACTTGCTGGTGAAGTTGGGAAGTTCTGAACTGTAACATTTCTAGATTCAGCATTAAAGTTATCCAGAAAGGATGTAAATTGTCATTTGTAGTGTTAAACTTAGAGTTCAGTTCTAAAATAACAAGTGTCAAATGCTCACTGAGACCTGGTCAGGATATGTGTCAAAAAAACCTTTAAACTACTTAAAATATTGAGATAAATAATGAGTAATATCAGTGCTTTCAGATGTCAAATATATTTTTGTCTCTTTGTTAAAAATTTTAACTCCCCAGGAACTCCTATAATCCCTCAGACCACTCATTTCAGCCTCATTTGCCAACCCTGTGATGTCTGAAAGGCACTTTGAAACATTTACTATATCAAATTATTTTTATTTAATGACAGCCGAATATATCATGTATTTCAAAGCAACTCCCTACCAATAACGATGATTTAAGGATGTGCTAAACTGTAATAATTTGTGTCTAATATTGTGCCAGCATTGAACAGTCAAGGTTCAATGGACCTCTACCTGTTCTTCCTCTCTAGCCATGTTTTCTTGTTAATGCAGGGGAAAAGCCTGCTACAAAGTAGTCTAGTTTAAACAAAGTATTTTTTTTTTTCTGTGAAATTATCTACTAGTCAGATTTCTGTTATTACCTCCTGCATATGCCAACTATGCTGATCTTCCCTTCTTTTGTTTTCTAAAATAACAGAATATTTTCAAAATTAAAAGCTAGTATACCCAATACCAGAAATGGCAGCTTTTCCATTTCTTTAGGAAAAAGCATTATTTATAAACATACTATTTTCATGTTGAAGATCACTCTTTAATGTACAGACTGTTTCTTTGCTGTTTCTTACACATGTTTTTTATGATTCTAAATCCAGTAATTTATTGCATTAAGCAGATATGAGACAAGAATTAAAGAAATTAGTTGAAAACATCCAGGTAATACTTTTCCATGTATTCTCCAATGTTATCCTTCAGTAATAGCTGTTACTGACAGATTGTTCTATCTGTGGCAGCCATACTCTATAAGGAAGTAGTGACAGCTTTTCTATAAGAAATACTGACAGGAACTCAAAATCACAGAAATGTTTACATTGGAAAATAATTTTAAGTCATCAAATCTAACTGTTAACCCAGAACTGCCAGGTCATCACTAAACCATGTCCCTCAGCTCCATGTCTGTATGGCTTTAAAATACCTTCAGGGACAGTGATACAACTGCTTCCTTGGGCAGATCCAGTGCCTGCACCCCCTTCATTGAAGGAATTTTTCCTAATGTCCAACCTAAACCTCTCCTGCAAAAACTTGAGGCTGTTTGCTCTTGTCCTCTCACAGTTACTTTGGAGAACAGACCAAATCCCACTTGACTACAACGTCCTTCTCCTTAAAGCTTCTCTGTTCACACCTACAACTCTGTACACACATGTGGACATCTGATAGACATAAACAGGACATAAATACGACATTTACATTCAACTGTTATCAGAGAAGTGGACATTCAAGTTCCAGTGTTTAGAATGCTTGACACTGATGAAAGTTTGAATAGCTTTTTTCACGGAGACTTTAAGTGAGATCTTTGATTTTTATAGCCAACTTAAATAAAGTAGAGATGGATCTGAACTGTACCTGCCCTCAGCATGCTCAAAACATTCCAAATTTTCCTCAAATAGAAACATTTCCCATGAGGTGATGGTACTGCCTTAAATGTTCCTGTGTGCCCTAAGAATCTATAATTTCCTAATACAGAAACCCTGTAGGTTGTAAAGTTTTGCTATCAGCCAAATATATAATCATTTTGCATTGGTTCTTTTTTTATTTTTAACATCTGTTGTCTCTTTTATAAATAATATTTGATAAACTATAAAGAAAAATAGAGGGTTTATTTTCTTTTTAACTCTAAAAGACATAAGCCTCTCACTTGCACCCATACAAGTATGCTCATTTTTCTGGCTCTGCAAGCTACTGCTTTAGAGAAGGTGAGGTGAGAAGACATTAATCTCAGTGTACCAAATGTTGTGTGTATATCCTTGTAGTGCCTAGAGCTATCTGTTTTATGTTGAAGATGCAACTGTTAAGAAAACTCTGGTGTCTTTCTGGAAACAAAGAATTGGGGGGATGGGGAGGGACAGATACCCTGGTTTTAATTTTTGTTGTTGCTGTTTTATGAGTTTTGGTTCATTGGTTGGGTTTTAGTTTTTGTGGGGTTTTTTTGTTTGTTTTGTTTTATTATTTTTTTTCTCTTAAGGTACTTCCCAGAAATTTTATCACCTGAAGTTTCATTGTCCAGAAACAATTATCTATTTATCTCATGTCTTTGTAAGAGGTAAACTAGAATATTCCAACTAATTTGATAAGAATCATTCACTTACTGGGGGCAATTTAAATCCAAGAAATATGTGAGTTATAGAAGAGATTACAGTACTCCTTCCTTATAGTTCAGACTACTGCCAAACTAATATTTTTCAAGTGGCTCTTTAGAAACCACATGTCATTTTGTCACCTAAGAAAAGTTTCTGGAATGCTTGGATAAGATCCAAAACCAAGTGGCTTTAAGTCAAGATATTTAGAAAGCTTCCTGATATTTTTAAGAAGCATTTTATGTGCACTGCTGGAAGAAAATGCAGTTCCTTTTGCTTAAGTAGATCCACTGGCACTTTTCTGCAATTTTAGTTTCTGGCTTTAAACATGCCTTAGGGCTGTGAGCAAGTGGAATAATTTGGAATGGCCCTAAACTATCTCTTGCTCTAAGAACATTGCTGGGCTGGTCTGTAGCAGAAATCTTTGAGTTACAGTAGTCCATCTGTCTAGTCATGCTCATGAATCCATGGAAATTCTCATATGATTCTCTGCCACATGTCTCTCTTCAGAACTAATTAATTTTTTTGGATTTCTTTGAGAACAACATCAAACTAAAGGAACCACCAACTGACAGGAGTTGTACATATCCAGACTGTGCCTAGGTTTATACTAATGAACCAAAATACAGTTTGAACATTGGTGCTCTGATTTGAGAAGCAAAATATCAAGTGTTATCAATGCAGTTGCTAAAGAATTGTGTCTGGTATACTAATTTATTTAGTATAGATATAGTCTCATTTTCATGATAAATACCATTTATTTTCTGAGATGGAAGCTTTCATCAGAGGGGCTGTGAGCTGTTGGCAGTGGTAGTTGGTTGCCTTCCTTGAAGCACAGTAGGTTTCTGTAAGAGCACTTACAATATATTACCTTTAAAAATCATCCCTGCAAGCACTTGACCTAGACATCACTAAGTCCTCTGAGGAGCCAAACTGAGCTTGGAAGAAGCCTTACTAGGTGCTGATTAAGATCCAGGCCTTTCCAGCAACCTCCCTTGTGCATAACCCTCAACAGGTAACCAGTACATGGAATGGAGGCTTTGATGAACAGCTTAAATAACAGGGCACAGAGTTATGGCTCTGCTGTGATCCACTGCTTCAGTGGATAATTTCAGATGTAAAGGCTAAGTTAAGATGCTCAAGCTTATGGATGCCTCTTTTTTTCTGATGGGCCACATTGACACATTAGTCATAGTCCTCTGCTTCTGAGGTGCAAATATTTGGGTGTGTAAGACACAAGATCAGGAATCAGAAGACATGAGCTAGATTTCCAACAGTGTGAATTATTTTCCTTGGGATTAGAAAGACCTGCACATCTCTATTTTCCTGTTTGATCTCCTACACTTTTCTTTCTTCTCTGTTCACAGAGTAAGCTCTTTGAAAATGACCAGGTTTTTAAACTCTGTTTATGTTTTTTGGACTACTGTGATTTTCTTTGAAAGTACACATTTTGGAATAAGAACAAGGCAATTTGTCCTAACTTTCAAGGACTTTTATTGATTTATAAGTGCTGTGATTTATTACCTGCACTGCATGGTTTCATTTAACTAAAATCTCAGTCCAAACATAATAACACTTGTCACAGAAAACATCAAAGGTATTTCTCTTCCTAGGAGAATCCATCTTAACTAAATAAACAAAGTGTGTTCCAGCTGGAAATAAATACTGAACACTATGGTGTGGGCTTCAGGACCTGCAACTGGAATCCACAGGAGAAGTAACCAACAGCTCCCTGTTTTCCTTTCAGGTCCATCAGTGAGATTTAGGCCATGGTTCAACCATCATCAAGATCTGGTCACCTTTTTAGTACCAGCTGCACCCAGATTAAAAACAAGGACAGGAACGGAGTTCCAATGATTCAGATAGAACATATAATGACCTATCTTAAAACTCTTCAAAAAATGATGAACATATTTCTACTAGCAGTGTTCTAATTCAGCTCCTTGGGATGGGGTAAACCCAGCAATGCAGAAGGAACTGCTTAATTCTATTGACTTTCTCTGTCATCTTTAAAATGTCATGACAACCAGGAAAGATTTCTGTGACTGCAAAAGTGAAAATGTAGCATCCATCTTCAAGAGGGGCAAGAAAAAGTATTCAGGGACAAACAAGCAAGCCAGAAGCCTTCCTCTGATGACACCAGTTAATATGACATGGCTTGTGTCAGAACAGATCAACTCTTTTCTTGGAAAATAGATGGTGTCCTGAAAATTGTGTATAGAAAAGATTCCTACCCTATTTTAACTTCCAAAACAAATTCAAGCATTGCTTAAATTTTGTGTAGTTTACTGTCTAGATGTAGTCAGTACCAGCAGAGATGTAGTCAAAGAGATCCTAAGCCAGGCTAACTACAGACCAGAGAACAGGCCCTGGTTCTATTTAATTAAAATTACAGATGCATTCATTACTTCACAAATCAGTCCAACACAAGCATAGGCACTCTGGAGACAAGCACATCGACAAGCAGATAGTAAATACTTTGCTCATCTGAAGTCAACCTCCACTTCAAATAGCAGAATGTTTCTGAAACTGTTCAAAGACTATTTTTGAGAAGACATGGAAGAGAGGAATGATAGAAAGAGTGCTAATCATTGCTCTGCATTATATCTTCAGATCTTTAGGAAAAGTTCTTGGCTAATCATGATTCAACTGAACTTAAACTGAGATGAGGCTGCTTGCTTGCAACCTATTCTATAAATGAAAAATATGCAGCCGATATAATAACATTTTCTAAATTAAAACAGTAAACTAAACATTACCATTACTGACACTGAAATGCATTGGAACAACATCAGACTAGTTTATCTAAAATTTTGCTGGTCTGAAACAAACATGACTTTCATAGACTTGTTTTATAAAAATATAGATGCAGCTATTGTATTTGTTACGTGGTTCTTCCTTGATTCCCTGTCATTTAAGGTTCTTGCAGCAAAGTATCACCTTTTTGAAACATTTAGACAGAAATACCTAAACATGACAAGTGTCTGAAAACAGGTATACCTGTAGTGATTTCTTCAGGGCCCTACACTTTTCACTGCACTTTTCTGTAACAGGGAAAATTTGTAAATCCTATGTTAACTACACAGAGTACAAGAAAGACTGTCTGTGAGTATGTTAAATTATGCACAGAACTGAGTATCACAGATAAGTAATATCTACTTGGTTTGTTATTCAACCCAAACACTTACAAGTCCTGAATGTGACAGTAATTGAAAGGAGAGTTAAATTCAGCTAATCTGTTTATTGGCAGTAGGGGATTGTTCCGTTTCTTAACACAAGAAAGCTGTCTAGAGATAATTTTGATGAAATTGCATATCTTTAGGGACCTTTGAAAACCTTGTTTTGGGTTTTCCTCAGAAGACAAGGGAATTACCAGTATGATGGAGTGAAAGTCTTTTTATAGTCTGAGATCCTGAAAAGGTTTGATTATTTAACTTCACAAATCAGTGAAAAAACTGCACAGACTCAGATATTTCCCCAAAAGTGTAAATCCTAAGGTTGCAGGTCTACAGCTGTCTCCATGTTCATACTTATCGATCAATGAATGTAAAGCCCTGCATCACACTTTCAGCTTCACAGAAAATTAAAATTAAGTTTGTCCTCTTCAGTGCTGGTGTCCCACAACATAACAATAATGTGAGAAATTATAGTAATTGTTTACACAGAAGACCATCAGTTACAGGCTGCTTATAAACACATGAAAAATCAAGGATTTCCATTCTGCTGATCCAACTCAACGGTCAGGTTGGTATTGGCACATGTCTGAGGTTTATCCTGCAAAATACATATGCATCCTTATTTTAAATCATGGATACAAAAATATTTTAATAACAGAAATATAATTTTCTGAGGATCAAAGTTGTCAAGTGGCAAAGCAAAGACGAAAGTCTGTCCTGAATCATAGGCACTGACATTCCCAGGCATAACTGAAGCTGGATTTGACTCATGAAATGCAATGATATACAAAAATATGGGTTTAATTTGCTAAAAGAGTCATCTGATAGGCTAATTCCTGTAGTACAGGGTTGATCTCTATCAAAGTTTTTAACATTTTCTTTCCTTTTTGGTATTATTTTTTATTATTAATTAACTTGTCTTCTTTTTACAAGTTGAATTACTGGTTTATGATGTTTAACAGAGTAAATATCTGAGCCAGCCACTGTCTAGTAGGACATTGGGTAATGAATAGTGCTGTCAGGATTCTTTAATGCTCAGCCAGGCAAGGTAAGACTTACTGAAATATGCAACTGACAGTGAGAGATGAACACAGAATGTGATATTCAATACCTGGGGAGCTGGAGAAGACCACTATAGCTCTATCTTTAGTGATTTTCTAGCAGAAAGCTTCTGTTATTTATTTTTTAGCCCACCATCACAGAGCCTGAATAGTCAAACTCTTCTCTGATTTGGTGTTGAGTTTCAGACTTCTCACTAAAAATCTCCTTAGTAAATATGCATTTTATAGATGCAGGAACAACTGCAAAATAAAAACAAATGACTGCAGTTTATGTTGGCACCATAGTGCACTGTCATCCCATAGACTGAAAGATAGAATCCTGTTCAACAGGAATCAGATTAAAATGTGCAAGAAATTCTTTATTTTCTTCAGGAATTTTATGTCATTATATATTAATTTTCTAATGTAAAAATCACGTTTTTCTATTACACCTAATAAAAAAGAATCATCACATATTTTGAAGAGGGACAGTACACATCACATATCTCTTACATTTACCTTAAATTTTGTTAATTATACTTTTCAAAACATTTTGTACTTTCAGGGTCTTGTAGGTCTTTCTTGTGTTTAATAAGAGGATCAAGGGGATAAGAAAAATTTCTAAAAATAAGTAATTGTTTATGAAAATGGAAAAAGTTGCCAGCAGAAATCTATTACCAGGTCCACTGGAGTTGTGTTAGTCACCATATTCATGGATGACTTAGCAAAGGGCATGAATATAAAAGGTAACAAAGTTTTCTGAAGATGATAATTTGAGTAACAAAAAATGATTGCTGGACTGGAGATCCTTTCAAGGACTTGACTGAAGAAAAGAGCATCACAAGTGCTATGGGAAAAGTGGAAATGTAAATATTAGATTTTTTTACATTATATGAGAAACAAACAAATAAGATTATCCAGTAACAATTTTAAAGCTAGCAAAGGACGGACACTGTATCAAACAATGGAAAATATTACTTCTAGTTCAAGTGGAAGCTGGAGGTTCAGATGGGTTCAGTAAACAATTAAGCAAAATTGTTGGGGAGAAAATGTAATGACCTATTTATTAACCAGACATAATGATGTGACTCGGGAAGGTGCTAATTTGTAAATTGGCCAAAGATGGGAGGTTGTAACAATGGAAAGAATCATTGCAAACTTGCCTTACCCTCGTGTTCTCCCCTACATTCATTCCTGGCACTGTCAGAGATGTAATACTGATTAGAGGGCTTCCTGACCTCATGCAGTATGACCTGCTTTTCTGAGGGGCTGCAGAACGAAATAAGAAACAGTTTGGTGAAAGCAGTAAGACATTATAGTTCTTTTGGTCTGAACTTATGTCATCAGGTCAGTGAACCTGAATACAGAGAACATGGGTCATAGACTGTCATACAGGTCATTGTCATTTAGCTTTCATACACCAAAAGTGATACATCCCTTAAAAACTTTTTTTTTTTTTTGGTGTTTTGCTTCCCACTCTTATCTATCTTGTCTACCTGAGGCATGCATTCTGCAGAATAGAGATTGTTCTTTGCTGTATATTTTAAAGGGTATATCCAGAGTTCTAATCACCATGAAAACCTTTATCATAAAGAACATTGTTTTCTAGAGCACAAGATGTTATACTACAGTAATTTGAAAGGCCTTTATTTCTTTAAAATAACCAAATTATTCATTTTAAAAAATCAATTAAAAAAAAAAAAAAGAGGTTTGTGCCTCTTCCTTATTCTTCAAGATACTTAATATGAAAGCATCCATCTTGTCTCAGATCACACCAAAGATTTGTAAATGGATCAGGAACAGGTGTTAGGGAAATTAATTTTAAGAAACAGTTTATATTTGGAGTTTTGTTTGCTCTGGCTCCAGAGCTCTCGAGTGCAATGTGGCATCCAAACTGCTTCATTTAACAACTTTGATGGACTTGTAATAAATTTGCCTTGGCTTCTACAAGAAGTTCCAGTATACACATAAACATGAATTTAAGAAAAGCTTTTTATTTTTTATGTATTAAAGTCTGATGACCGAAATTATCATTGGGTGTGTCTTGTCTTAAGGAAAAACAAACAAATGAGCAAAAAACCCCAACCCCAAAGCCATAAAAAGACATTCCTCTTTCAACTTCTGTATGCAGTCCAGAAAAATCCTTGGGAAAGGTATATCAGAATTTGTTCTATCAAGGCTGGATCTGTGCCCTGATCATTAAATGTGTTTGCTTTTAAATATTTGTAGACTTGGTAGAGGATTGAATACTGCAGATGGAACACATTTATTTTCCTAATCAAAGGTGATTTTTTTTCTGAATTCTTTTTCCTATTTGACTACCAATAATCAAGTAGCTCAAGAAAAGAGTGAGGAGCAGTGTACTGGGTTTAGTTTTGTTTTTAATGTTAATTGTACCACCTTTGAAATGATACCTGTAACATATAGGAATGATGTAGGCAATTCTGTTGCAGGCTGCAAAACAGTATTTTCACCACAATTCAGATTCTCATACTGGTTTCAGTTTATCTGAATTTGCACAGCTATGCAGTGTATTGTTTTAATGAGCGTTACAGCAGCATAACTGCTGATATGAATGAAGTTGTTTCTAATTTGTAGTAGTGTGAGATGAGAATCAGAATTCTTCACGTCAAATATGTTCTGCACCGATGGATGTTAATTCTGAAGATGACATGATTTAACCAACAATTTATCTGTCATATCTGATCACTGATAGAAACAGAGCAAATTTTCTTAGTTTTGCCTCAATGTAATGGTGCTACAAGGCTTATAAATCAATAGATCATAGCTGATATTCTTGCTATATTTGGGTAACAGTGCTCTAGCAAAGTCTCTAGTTATTTAAAAGAGGATCCTACTTTTCACACGCAAAAAGAAAAATGTCTTAGGATGGCCAAGCAAGCTGAATTGCTGGGTACTTCTTATACCACCAATGGCTCCAAGAATTCAGCATAAGGTGTGAATAATACGTATCATATTAAAACTTAGTTTGCCTCTTGAACCTACAGTTAGTGAATGAATTAATTATATAGAAACAGGGAGTCAAAAGGAAATGTGGCACTGTAAATGCATTGCATAATCACAGAATCACATAGTCACAGAAATATTCCAGTTGGAAAAGACCTTCAGGGTCACCAAGTCCAACTGATAACCCTACTTTATAAAGCTCATCCCCTAAACCATATTCCCAAGGACCACATCCAAACAACCTTTAAACACGTCCAGAGTTGGTGACTCAACCACTTCCCTAGGCAGCCCATACCAATGCCTGACAACTCTTTCTGTGTAAAATTTTTTCCTAATGTCCAGTCTAAACCTACCCAGTCATAGCTTGAGGCCGTTCCCTCTTGTTCTGTTGCTAATTACCTGTAAGAAGAGACCAGCACCAGCCTCTCCACAATGTCCTTTCAGGTAGTTGTAGAGAGCAATGAGGTCTCCCCTCAACCTCCTCTTTTTCAAACTAAACAGCCCCAGCTCCTTCAGTCATGCTTCATAAGATTTATTCTCCAGGCCCTTCACCAGTTTCATTCCATTCCTCTGCACTCACTCCAGCAGCTCCACATCTCTCTTGTATTGAGGTGCCCAAAACTGGACACAATACTCAAGGTGTGGCCTCACCAGACCTGAACACAAGGGCACAATCATCTCCCTACTCCTGCTGGACACAGCACTTCTAATACAAGCCAGGATGCCATTGGTTTTCTTGACCACCAGGGCACACTCCTGGCTCATGCTCAACTGCTTTTTAATTAGAATCCCAGGTCCCTTTCTGCCAGACAGCTTTCCAGCCACACTTCCCCAAGCCTGCAGTGTTGCTGCGGTTGTTCTGACCCAAGTACAGGACCTGGCATTTGGCCTTGTTCCTTGATGGAACATCATTATGTTAATATATAAGATTGCTGATTAATCCCTTCATTTCACAAACAGTGCTCATTTTTTGTGGGTCTTTACACCTGACTGCCTGGTCAGTACAACACTTACTACCCCACTGAATTTTATGGCTGTAGAGAACCCAGATGTGTTTTTTTCTGTCAATCAGTCTCTTGTTCTTAGCTTCCCTCTATTTGGTCATTTACGATCTTCCCTTCACTATTCAGCTGATGATAGCTCATCTGTTTCTTGAGAACCACTTGGCAGTGCTGCCAAGGAAGCAACACTTCCACCTTGAAATGCTATTACAGGAGAAAAGGTACCAGAACGGCTTCACAGACAGAATCTGGAACACGACTGACCAGGGTTGCTCAAGTAAATAAATAGTAAAGATAATGGGTTTCCGTTGAACTGTCATGTGGCATATATAAGAGAGAGAAATAAAATGGAGAAAAGATATTAATGAGAACAGGGAAATGAAGATGGGAAGGAAGGACATGTTCATACAATCCATCTCCACTGTCACTACAGCAGTCTATTTCTCTTCACCAGCTGTGCTTATGTGGTTTGCTTGCCAAGAATGAAAGCACCTGTTAAAATGTTCACCAGAAGCTGAACAGAAACCCTCCAGCTACCTCTTAACCCAAGTTTGCAAAAACTTTAAAATTCATTCTGCTTTGATAAAAAGCTTCCAATTTAATATGCTATTAGACTAGTATTGAACTAATCCTATAAATCAGATAGATATTAAAATGAAAAAGTTAGGCTCTAAGATATGAAAAAATGCTGCCTGTTTGTATGATTAACAAAAACATTAAGTCTGCATAGAATTATTATTATGGAGGGGGGAAATGTGTTTGATAAAATAAACTTGGATGCTGAGGTAGGATTGGTTTGTTCTCTATGAATGTCAGTTCCTGTGAGCTATCAGAGGCAATAAAGAATAAAATTGTGTTTGATTCATATTCACAAGGTCTAGTATCATACAATAAGTGTCAGTGAAAGCCACAAGGCATATCTTCTAGGGCTGGTAATTTCATTTCAGTATTTTCAGATTAGTGATAGAAAGTTATGGATTAGAAAAGATATCAATGTATGTGAACCTTTTAGCCAAATAAAGTACCAAATAGCACTCTCCTGAGATAAGAAGATTAACAGATATAACCTTGAATTTATGCTTCTTTCAAATTCTGGACAGCCAGTATGTTTTTTGTTTGCAAAATTATGTAAAATCACATTAAACCTGTTTTAAACTGAAAAAAAAGTCATCAAAATAGGAATTACAAGTTTCTGAACATTTGCTGTTCACTTGTATATGAAAAGAATAAATTTAAACTGTTATACTAGTTTTGATGACAATAGTATAATTAAAAGGAAAGATAAATCAGCACTAAAATTCATCACGTGAATCTCTTTTGCTAAGGTACTTTCACAATTTTGAAAGCCAGGGAGGAGTATTGTAGTCATGCATCCTGACCTCTTGCATTCTACAGGTCATGTGAGTATTGTGAATCAGTTCCCATTTTAGCTAGGACTTACCTTTTAGGAAGGCATTCGATCTTGATTTTAAAATGCACAGCTAAATTTGAAAAGTATTTCCTCAGTAGCAGTTTTGTACATGGTGAATATTTTCATTCATATTTCCCTATGCCTTAAATATATTTTCACAGGTGTGCTTATTTCTGCCAGCGAGAACCACATGAAGCCTTCTAGTGACAAATTCATGACGACAGTGTGTGTTTAACTGATTATCCTTGGTCTTTGGATCACCTACCAGCTTCTTGAAGGCCAGTGAACAATCACAGAATCACACAGAATCACAGAAACATTCAGGTTGGAAAAGACCTTTGAGATCAAGTCCAATTGATAACCCTACTCTGCAAAGTTCACCCTTAAACCATATTCCCAAGCACCATATCCAAACAACTTTTAAACACATCCAGGGTTGGTAATTCAACCACTTCCCTAGGAAGCTCATTACAATGCCTGACCACTCTTTCTGTGAAAAAATTCTTCCTAATGTCTGGTCTAAATCTACCCTGTTGCAGCTTGAGGCTGCTCCCCCTTGTTCTATCACCAATCGACTATGAGAAGAGACCAGCAACAACCTCTCCACAATGTCCTTTCAGGTAGTTGTAGAGAGCAATGAGGTCTCTCTCATGCTTCCTCTTTTTCAAACTAAACAGCCCCAGCTCCTTCAGTCATGCTTCATAAGATTTATTCTCCAGGCCCTTCACCAGTTTCATTCCATTCCTCTGCACTCACTCCAGCAGCTCCACATCTCTCTTGTATTGAGGTGCCCAAAACTGGACACAATACTCAAGGTGTGGCCTCACCAGACCTGAACACAAGGGCACAATCATCTCCCTACTCCTGCTGGACACAGCACTTCTAATACAAGCCAGGATACCATTGGCTTTCCTGGCCACCAGGGCACACTGCTGGCTCATATTTAGCTGCTTTTTAATTAGAATCCCAGGTCCCTTTCTGCCAGACAGCTTTCCAGCCACACATCCCCAAGCCTGTAGTGTTGCTTGGAGTTACTGTGACCCAAGTGCAGGACCTGGCATTTGGCCTTGTTGAACCATCGATCCAGTCTATCCAAGTCCCTCTGAAGAGCATTCCTACCTTTGTGCAGATCAACACTTCCACCTAACTTGGTGTCATCTGCAAACTTACTGATAATACACTCAATGTCTTCATCAAGATCATCAATAAAGATGTTAAACAGAAATGGTCCCAACACTGAGCCCTGATGAACACCACTTGTGACTGGCCACTGGATGGATTTAACTCCTTTTACCACCACTCTTGGGGCCCATTTGTCTAGCCAATGCTTTATTCAGAAGGGTGTGTGCTCATCAAAGCAATGTCAGAGTGAGATGTTCAATGAGTGTAGCAGAACCAAGAACTGATGGTATAAATTCACTAGCTCAGTGATGACACTTTGTCTACCATTTCATTCTGAGATCTGTTAGTGAGTCCATTTTGAACCTTTATAATTTGTGCCATATTGATTTTTCACTATCCTGCCCCTCAATCAGAATATGCTGTGTCAGTCAAGGCAAATGTCTTACAGTACTCTAGGAATACCAAATGTATGTGGTTTATCAATCTTCATAATCAATTATTTATGACTTTGTCAATCAAACTTGTAATCTTGTTGAAAAAGTAATGAGCCCTAAGGTGTATTTTTCATAAAACCATGTTGTTTCTTAACATTTAGACCTCTTGAATTCAATTCCTTGCTATTGATGTGGGAGGAAGGAAAAAAAGCACTATGTCTAAAACGGTATTACTTGCTTCGGACTTTATGACAACTTGGAAGCAAATGCTGGAATCATGCACTAAAATTTTAACATCTGAAACAAACTTCTAATCTTTATTTATGATGCTTACAAAGACTATGTTTCTAATTTATGTAAGATTGGTGCTGATCCTATCTATGTACCTGAGTATATCTCACTCTAACATATTTAGCCTAAAAAGTCCATTCAGCTTCCCTTCGGAAAAAGAAAGGGATTTTTACTTCATTTTACAGGGAGCTAAATCACAGAGAGCAGGTCTATAGAAGTAGATGCAGGCACACCAAGTATCAGTATGCTGACCTGAAGTTTGAAGATAGTAGAGAAGGCTGCACACTGATAAAGAACAACTCAACAGAAGTACTATCTAGAGCTAAGCACTACAGTGTTAATGAATGTCAGCCTCTCTATATGCTTATGTGTTGGAGGTAGTGTCCCACCATAACAGTGCCTTCATTTCCATGGAGATGCAGACCCTGTGCTGAAATACTTGTTAGTGAGGTTTGCCATGCAAGTGGTGCTTAATAGTGGATTCAAATTGTTCAGCTAGGAAGTAATGGAACAAAAATAGAAATGGATAGATTCAGATTGGATGTTAGAAAGAAATTCTTCACCATGAGGGTGGTAAGATACTGGAACAGGTTGCCCAGGGAGGTGGTGGAAGACCTATCCCTGGAGGGTTTTAATGCCAGGCTGGATGTGGCTCTGAGCAACCTGATCAAGTGTGAGGTATCCCTGCCCATGGCAGAGGGGTTGGAACTAGATGATCCTTAAGGTCCCTTCCAACCCTAACAATTCTACTATTCTATGATTAAATAAATGGATTACCTGAATGCGAGCAGGATTTTTTCAGATGGGGACTGATAAGTTCAGACCTAACGCTTCTCTTGCAGGAAATGTACACTGGGCAAAGTATGAAAATAATTCAAAAAGCAGTGATCACAAGCCAAGGATACTATCACACTGTTTAACTGGCATTTCTGGGCTCTCTGGAATTGCTATTTGGCAGCTTATCTCAATTCAGAATATCTAAGAGCCAGCTGCTGTCCTGAGATGCCAAGTTGGATGTTTGAAATAACATCAGCCTGGGGAACATGCATGATAGACTCAAGCTTACAGTGAGCTCTCAGTGATCCTCAAACCCAGTGAAACCTTGCACTTGTCTGATCAGTGCTCTTATGGATTTTAACGTTGGGGTTAATTTGTCTGGTGTAGCCCCATACTCAGCCCAGCTTTCAAAAGAGGCACAGAAAGGAGACAGCTTCGTTAGACACTCGTTTTTAATGGCTTCTTACACCCTGTACTTCCTTCTATAGCATTTTCCTCTAGCTTTAATCTAGAAGTATCTTGAATATATATTCAGTATAGAAAGGTCTAAAGAAAAGTGCCTGTGCAAGAAAGGGTGCAAAATCGAGGAGAAATGGGGTCAGAAGTGGAGGGGACGATTTGGGAGCAGGGTGGGATGCAGGGCTAGAAGTCGTGCAGAGATGCAGAGGACTGGCGGGGGGGGGGGGGGGGGGGGGGGGGGGGGGGGGAGGGGAGGGGGGCGGGGAGGAAAGGGTGTGTGGGTGTGAATATGAATGGTTTAGGGAAAGAAAATCGTCGTCGTCCAAAACAGACGTGACTTCTCCAGCACGGGAGATGCAGCTGTCACCCGCGGCATGCAGCCCACCGGCTGGGGAGAAGGCTGGTCAGGGCGGGTTGGGGACCGACGCGGATCCCCAGCCTGTTCCCGCATTGGCTCCTGTAAGTTCCCGCGTCATTTTTCTCCCCACACCCCGCTTTTCGCACTGGCAACCACAACCCTCGATGGAGAGAAGGGAGAAAGCTCGGATGATCTGAGAGGGTCTGTTGTGTTGTGGGGCTTTTGTTGTTTGTTTGGTTTTTTTCTTTCTTTCTCTTTTTTTTTTTTTTTTCTCCCCCCGGTCACCGGACCAGCTACCAGCGATGTCCGGGATTCAACCTGAGAATGGTTCTGCTCCCTGGAGGAACTGGACGACCGGGTCGGAGCTAAACGAAACGCGGGAGGCTCTTTTAACCGCCGCCTCCGACTACGACGATGAGGAGTTCCTGCGATACCTCTGGAAGGAGTATTTGCATCCCAAGGAGTACGAATGGGCGCTGATCGCTGGCTACATCGTCGTCTTCATCGTGGCGCTCGTCGGGAACGTCCTGGGTGAGTCGCGCTCCCGCAAACTTCCCTTTCCCCCTTGCCGAAGCGGGCTTTGCACGGCGGCAGGAAAATGGAGGTGGGTTTCCCTCACTGTAAAAACGGGCATCCCCAGCAGCGGGGGAAAGTTAAGACTGCGCGGAAGGGGCCTTTGCTACAGGATGCGTGAAACTGCTTCTCCGTGCGCTTGCGAGGGGTTGGGGAGTCAGCCGCTTTCTGCTGGGGCTGGGCGGGCTGGGAAAGGCTGGCGGAACTCATTCGGGAAACCGCTGGGAGAGAGACAGGGAGCGCTGGCCGGCGCCCGCCTCTGTCCGCCCGTCCAAGGTGCTGAACTCCCCGCGCCCTGTCCTCCGCGGCCGGGGCTCCGCCTCTCAGCCTGCCCGCGAAAGCTGCTGCGCCCTCAACACACACACATCATCCGGAGCCGCGCTGGGAGTAACAAAAGCGCGGTGTTTTCTGAAGGACGGACAAGCGGAGAACGGGGCGCGGAACGGGGCGGAGGGCAGCGGACTCGGGAGCCAGCCATTGCTCCCCTCAGCAGCCGGCGCGCGGAAGGCGCAGAGCGGGGAGTGGAGGGGGAGGGGAGGGGGAGCGGAGGGGGAGCGAGGGCGGTGCGCTCCCGGGCTCTCATTGAGGGAATCGAGGCGGGTGGTGCCTCGAAGCCGCCTCCCCGCTTTCCCATTCAGCCGTGATGAAGGCGCGGAGGCTGGGGGGAGGGGGCAGCGCTGTCGGCGGGCAACCCTTGCGCGGGGAGCGGGAGCCTAGGGCACGGGTGGGCTGCGGCGCCTGGAAGCGTCAGCGCTTGCGGGACAGGCGGAGGAGGTGAGGAGGAGAGGCAAGCGGGCTCTGACCGGAGCCCTTTGTCCCCTCCCAAGCGGAGCTGCCGCTCTGGTCCCGCTCCAAGCGGAGAACGGCCCCACAGCCGGTCTCCGGGCTGTCCCTGCTGGGGCGCGGGGCAAGCTCGCCTGTGCACATGCACCCTCTGGGGCGGCCGTGTCCTCTGTGTAGCTTGCCGGCAGCCCGGAGAGCGGAGAAGACGTTGCCCGTCATCATTTCTCTGTTTATGAATGGCCGTGAGCGCCGGGAAGCCAGCTACGCCGTGAGAACTCGCTTAGCTGGAGGCACGGCCATTTGCATTTCTGATTTACACCGGTGACATTTTCATCAACGGAGTGGCGCGCTGGAGAGCCCAGCCCTGCCATACGGGTCTTCCATTCATGTTTTTCAGAAGGATTTATGCATTGTAGGGCTGTCATCTGCAGGTTCTCCAGGCTTTTCGAGGCAAGATGCAAATAGGATCATGGCCAAAGGCAAAATTTTGAAAAGTATTTTTTTTCTTTACACGGACTTATGGTGCTGGTTTGTTTGGCTTGGGTGTTTTGGTTTTTCTTTTTTCTTTTTTTGTTTGTTTGGCTGTTGTTTGGGTTTTTTTTTTTTTTGTTTTTGTTTGCTTGGGTTTTTTTGTTTGTGGGGGTTTTTTTGTTTGGTTTGTGGGGTTTTTGTTTGGTTTGGGTTTGGGTTTTTTTTTGTGGAACAGGGTGCTAGATGCCTATAAACCAGTACGCACATTGGCAAAACCAGTGTGTTTCAGCCAAAGAGGGTATGTTAGAGCTGTCGAGGAACCCGAGGACTGTTTGCTCAGTCCACTGCTCAGCAGCTAGCTTGATAGGCAGTGTAAAGATCCTAGCCCTCACAAAGAGACTATACTTTAGGATCAAAAATGTCCTTCGTGCTGATGGTGAGCAAAGATGGGGTTAGGAGAATTACCTGTGTTTACTTATCTGCTCCCACTTGTTCTGTAAACAGGCTGTCCTTCTGCCTGTAAAGACTCAAGGTTAAATCTTCAGCTATAGGAGCTGTCACTTTGTTTACACTCTTTTCCCTTGAAGCTGTGAGGAGAAAAGCTTTCTTCTCTGTGCATTTGCAGGTAGAGATGATACTGGTGCTGATGTGGAGCTGTTCCTCCCTGATACTTGTGCACATTATCTTTTTGCTTGGGATAGAAGCAGGTATTTGGCTGTCCACCCACCTTACCTGCTGCCTGAGCTATTCGCTCTTTAAACTTCCTTTGTGCATTACATGGACCTCACCCACAAAAACTGTCACTTCTGTTTGTGGACCAGTTGTTTGTGGGATCTGCAGGTGCAGGTGCTTGTTAGCTGAACATTGTCTCATCTTTATGCAGGAAAGATCATACTGCACTGATTGCAGAGTCATGTGATTTTGATGAGAGAAACTGATGTGGTCTAATGCTCTCTCCAAAGATATTTTTGTGAAACTTTCTTTTACTGCCAGTGAACATCTTAAGAGCCCAGTGAACATGTTGAAATCTCTGAGAAGCTAATTTCTCTTGCTTGAAAAATCCATATTCAAGGTTAATCTGTGATTTAGTCATGGACCTTTTTGAAGCAGAGCAGAAGTGATTCTGAAGGGAATTTCAGTGGCTAGTAGCGGTTTATGGCATCATCAGTGTTGCTGAACTTGGGTGGCATATGAAGTCAATGTTTTGACACTAGTCTGTGCCCTATTCAAAATATTGAGTTTCATTATTGCTTTTCAGTACCTCATTGTCAGTGATTCTCATATGTGCTCATGTTCACTGCTCACCAGAGATTTCGGTGCAAGCCACTGGGAAGAAACAGTTTTTAAGGACACGTTAATGAAAATTCATAGAATCTGTAATCTGGTTGAAAACATCAGTATGCTTTGTCCTGTTTGCTTTTTCACTTGATCACTAAAACCAGAATAGATATTGAGAGTAAGGATTTTCTGTTTTGCAAACTAGACCAGAAGATTTCTTTAGCACTGCACAGCAATTAAAATTTTGCAGCTTCTTTTCACAACTAGTGTAAAACGTAGGACTTCTTAATAGAGAATGTATGATGACTGTAAATAGCTATTTTTTTCTTTATGAGAAAACATTACATTAAAAATATTGATTAAAAGTAGAAAACTTTATAAAGATGGAAAGATATTTGTAGGATGTAAGGAAATCTCTGGTTACTGACGTTATTCCACACTAACCAGTTGAGTTGCAGCAGTTAGTAACTGGAATGCGACCAAAAGGGATTTTTAGGTAATGTACAACTCCATATATTTAACTCTACTTATACAGGAAAAGAACAGCAATAATCCTCATTTAAGTTATTCATTAACATGGGTCAGGACTTTCCTAATTAAATGTTTCCCTTCAGGGTACACACATTCATCAATATCAAGATGTTCTGTAGAGATCACTTGGTTTGATGAAAGACTGAAAGCAGGAGCAGCAACATGCTCTTGGCAGCCTTTCCCAGAGGTGGCAGGAGCTGAGATCCTGTGTACACACAACCTGCCAGCACACAGCTTGCAAGTCCTCTGCACTGCAGGCTTCCAAGGCTAAGAGATCATGCAGGACATCAGAGAGAGCTTTCAGAAACTATTTAGTCACACAGTTTGGTGATGCTTCAGAATAAACCCCAATTTAATTGACATGTAATTACTATTTTCTGGATAGTTCTTTTATTTAATATCCATTTTACAGTAACTGCTAGTAGTGCTGAGATCTGTATTGAATCCAACTGTGGTCCTTTCCTCAAAGAGTTCATAGTCTGACTCACAGACCTCAACAGCTCAACTTTCGATTTTTACTTATTGTAGTTAGATTTTTTTAGGGCTGCAGAAGAAAAAGTTTCTGCCCAGTACTAACACCAGAGTACTAGTCAATGTGTATCAATGGGAAACTTGCCTCAAATGTTACTCTGTTCTCATTGTAAAGGCATATGAATACTGAGATCTAGGCGTACATGCACATATTGGTAGAATAGAATGACTCCTATATTCTCTTAAATAATGCCATGATCTTCATGAATCCTGTTTGATTGCCATAACTGAGGCATATTTCATTTAATCACATTTTGAATTACTACATTTGATTCTGTCTGGATTACTTGGGGAATCTGGCACTGAAAGGGATTTTTACTTTGGTAATATCAGCATGAGAGTCATCCTTTATCTTTTGGATGAATAAAAGCTAGAGTGGCTTTATTGTTTTAAAAAGTACACCGTGTAGGAAAAGATATCATATTTGTAAGTTTCATCTATCTAAGATACAGAATGTATGAGCTTAGTTCCTGTAAGAGTACAAATATCAACTGAAGTATATTGATGTTTGGGTAACATGGGCATTCCTGGCAAGAATGAGTCATACACATCCTTGTGAGGTACCCAAAGCAGAAAACCATTAAAAGATGAAGCTGGCTTGTAGTTACACCTTTTTCATTATAGATTCTTATATCCAGATATGTAACTAGTTCCACTCTTTATGCTTACTGATCAAAGAGACTCAAGGGGGGAACAGTTTTACTTTCCTTTACCATTCTTTATGTCAAAAAGCAATTCTGCCTACTGTGAATAATGTAGTCCTACTGAACCCAGCTCTGAAAAACAACAGTGCCCAGGGCTGAAGCAAGGTGAGCTTCAAGAGATGTTTGATGTCTCATTCTCTTCAGTTTTCAGTTCTTCTGAAAGAAAGGACTGTTGCATCTGTCTGGAGGCTGTCCTTATAGCTGAATGAAACAAGAATGTCTTTGGATAGTTTTGTTTATTTGCTTGGGTTTTGTTTTGTTTTGTTTTTATTTGAGTAAAATAATAAGCAGTTTGGCTACTTGTATTCTCACATCATTCCAAATGACAATAATTCTGCTGTGAACTCATTCAGTGAAAAAAGAGGAGGGCCATTCTCTGAATAAGTGGAAAAGTGCTTGGTCTCTGATGTCGAAACCCATCAGAAATTATTAAAAGAGGAAAAATACATTCCTTTCTATATGGAGTCTTATATTCTGTTTAATTCTTGACTACTTTCAATAGTGTTGTTCTTACTTCTAAGAAGGCAAAGTAACTCAGCAGAGCAATTCAGCAACAGCACAACTCCAAAATCACTGAAAACACTAAAACCCTATCTGCCCGTAGCTCAACAGACAAACACATCTTTCCCATAGGTCAGTGAAGTACTCTTCAGAAGAACTGTCTTTGATGTATTACCAAGTAAAATCAAAGCTGTCCTCCTATAACTCACCATCTTATAAAAAAAAAATGAAGGGTTTTGGAATGCCTCCTTGTTTTTAAAGTGGTGTTTATTTTCTGTGTTGCATGTCAAGTGAAACCTTTTATTTTTGAACATTAGCAGCTGTGTTATTTACCTCATGTCTCATAAGTGGAATTTTTCAGAGAAGAACTAGAAGGGTCTGTTCCCCAGAGGAAGGAGAGCCAGGAGTTGAGGACAGCGGCAAGGCTGGCAAGGCAGCGTAACCACCAACACAGTCCCACAGAGCCTGGGGGCTGGTAGATCTAGTCATGTTTACCAGGGTTCAGTCACCTCCCAGCAATTGCTAAACAAATTCATAATGATGAAGCAGGTCTGATGTTAAGCCAGAAACCCAAGTCAGTGGGTGAAGATTGCAATCAAAATCAACAAGGCACATGCAAACTTGCAGTGTGGTCTTTGCCTAAGTGGGAGATCCTGAGCTTAAATGCATCTCCCAGGAAAGACGTGCCCCCCAAAATGGCTGTCTCACATCTTTGTCCAAAATCTCTGTTCCTAGCAGTCTGATCCTTGCTTACATGCTGCCTGGTACCAGAGCTGGCCTTCAGCACAGGCAACTAGCCCCTGGGCAGAGGTAGAGGTTGCAGAGCCTGGGTCTGCACTCAGCCCTGACAGAACTGTGTCTCCTGGCTCTCAAATAGGAGAATTTTAGCCCAATTTGGGAAAAACTGTACAGGCAATGCAGACTCATTATATAGAGTCAGCAGTTTTATAGTACGTGTGTTATTTGCTGTAGCCTTTCACTAGCACAGTGAATTGTATTTTCTTTGTGTAGTCTAATGAAGGCATTCTTACATTAGGAACAAACATGAGCATGGAAGAGTCTTTCCTAGTGCAACTCCATTTTACACTGACTGACATGTATTGTGAACCATACGGTTTCAAAGTTGCACAGCATTTCAGCTTTGGAGCATACCTGGATTGTAATGACTCATGCAAATTTGAATTGAATCCTTCTGAAGTGTGAAATCTTTTTATTGTAGTGTCATGTGCACTACGACACCTATATTTATGGTCCTTCCATCATTATCATGAAGTATGTGCAAAGTTTTTGTAGACTCTGTATTGCTGCTATGGATAGGAAACTAAGTATATCGGATATGATTATGAAATAACTGGTCATTCAGTACAGCCAGGTCTGCAGAGATTACTGGGGCTGCTAACTAATACTTGCAATGATTTGTGTATGCATGGTGGGACGATCCAAAACCAAAAATTAATCTGTCAGGAAAGACGTAGCGTAGTACTTTTCACTTTGTCCAGAGCTGACCAGTCTAGTTTTATAGCATAGCTGATCTTTTGGTAATAACTCTTATTTCCATTTGGTTGTTAATTGCCTAGGATTATGTAATGTGAATGAGTTAGAAAATCAATCCTGTGCCAATTAGACAGATGTGCTATTATTGCTGTTTGCGATCTGTAGAGATAAGCTTCCAGCAAAAAGATTTAAGTTCCTGTGCTCTTTCTCTAGCACCATAATTATAAGGCAGCACAAAATAATGTAGTAGTGGGTTGGAGAGTGTAAGTAGCCCACAAGCCCCAACTCCTAAGACCCTTTAAAAGCCTGAGTACAATAGAGCACTTGGTAGCTAGAAAACCTTTCAGACAATATATTGTGGCAAGGACACTAGTACTGGTATATCTGCTTTATTTCATGTAGGCTGTCTTTTGTGGGAGGCAGTTCTCCATTAGTACATTTTGGTGAAGCTCATATTCAACAAAATATTTCAAGCAATGTTATGCAGCTGTATTTCTTTCAGTTTACATATTTTTCTTAGAGTTTTGCTAGGAAAAAAGGTTATGGAGTCTACTCCATATACTTGTGTATGAGTGATACAAAGGAACGTGACCTAACCAACTACTCCTTTTGTCATGCTTCCATTGTATTTTTTCAATTTGTTTGATTGTTCAGATCTGTTTTGTCCTGTTGATGAGGAGCTATCACCTCACGGGCAGGAGCGTATGTAGTTTCTTTGTGTATGCAGCCTGCAATATTGTCCTTCTTCATATACTCAAGGACAGTTCAGACCTGCTGGGCATAATTACCAGCTCTAGGACTTTTCTTCAATATTTCCATTATAATAAAGACTATAAAAAAATGCCCTCTCTTTGTGTCATTCTTTCTATTACCTTTTAAACATAAACCTGTGTCATGGTTTAACCTCAGCTGGCAACTAAGTCTCATACAGCTGCTCACTCACTCCCCTTCAGTGTGATGGGGGAGAGAAACGGACAAGTAAAACAGAGAAAAGTCATAGGTTGAGTTGCACTTTAGTAGGTGAAGCAGAAGCTGTGAACATGAGCAAAGCAAAACAAAGAATGAATTCACCACTTCCCATCAGCAGGTGGGTGTTCAGCCATCTCCAGGACAGCAGGACTCCATCACACATAGTGGTTTCTTGGGAAGACAAATGGCATCACTTTGAATCTTGCCCCAATTCCTTTTTCTTCCCCCAGCCTTATATGCTGAGTATGAAGTCATATGGTACAGGATATCCCTTTGTTTATTTAAGGTCAGCTGTTCCAGCTGTGTCCCCTCCCAACTTCTCATGTACCCACAGCCTAGTCATGTACCAACTGGTAGAGTGGGGTGAGAAACACAAAAGGTCTTTACTCTGTGTGAGCACTGCCCAGCAACAAGCTAAAACATCTCTGTGTTACCAAGAATCTTTTCAGCACAAATCCAAAACATAATCACATACCAGCTACTATAAAGAAAATGAACTCAATTCTAACCAAAACCAGCACAACTTGGTCTTCTGTTGGGCTCTCTTTTTCAGATAAGATTAGTTATGTAAAAAAAATGAAGTAGTGTATGAGTTTAGAGCTTAATAGTGGGTAAGAGGTGGACAGCCTACGAAGTAGCTGTCTTATTCCTGTCCACATTGTATTACATCTTTTGTTCTCACTGCTGGTTTCAAACCCCCCTAATTAAACAGTCTTGGCAATTTAACTAAGGTGCTTCTCATCCCTAAATCAAGATTATCAATAATGTTATTGAAAGACTCATGGACAGCCTTCGTAAAACAACTAAAATAAGCTTAGTTTTAGGAACCTAATTTTCGGACTCTTAAGTTAAACCAGAATAATTCTCAATCAGGAATCATTCATAGTGAAAGTAGTTTCAATGACAGTGTTTTTCCTTCCAACAGTATTCACTGATTCTGTGTTTCCACAGGGGCTCTAGCATTCCAGTGTCTTGTTTGGTAGCCTTTCTACTCAGCCATCCTTTCAACATGATTGTAGCACTGGATAGCCCACCATCCAGGCCTTGAATTGCAGTAGGAAATGGCATTGCCAAAAGAGACCAATGGAGAGAATGCCATATGGAGAACCAATTTGTTGTCAAGTGGAAACATTTTTTTTGGGGGGAGGAGATAGGAGACAGAGAGTAACATGTAACTCAGATGTTTAACACATTTTTTAACAATTGCTTGATTGTAAAATACTGCAAAAGAGTAAAGCTCTTTAGAAGCTTTCTACTCCATGCATTTGGAGATACTGATGACCACTGCTTCTCATTAGAACATTACTTCCAAATGACTACAGGATGGCCATATTGTGACCTTTTAGTCTAACAACTGTGATATTGAATTACCAAAGAAAATAAAGTCATTGAAGTTTAGTATAACAGGAAAGAAAGTGATCATTATTTGTTTATATGCATCTGGGATTTATGATTAACCACAAATAAGGAAATGTCACGTATTGCTGGTTATGGGAATTATGTTTCTATTTTGGCTGAGAAGTAACACTGGAGGATGACGCATTGAATAGGAGATTGACAAGACTTCTGCTGTGTTAGGGAAATGATTTAGGGTTGATATGTAAAAACCAAATTGACAACTGAACCAGCAGTCCACTGGCAGAAGGACTGCGGTACAACGTTTAATATGCTCAAGACAGCGTAAATCTTTCAGGAGACAAACAGCTGCATTTTATACCAGCTGGAGCCTTTGTATTGTTTTCACATTCAGCTTGAGATACAATCAGCTGTGCTAATTGAATAGATGGCATTACAACCTCTAATTAAATTGCCCCAGGACACTAACCCAACAGGGATTAAATTTGGATGTGAAAATGCCAGTCTCACAGTACTGTCATATTTGAGAGTTGGTTTTGGTTTTGTTTTGTTTTTCAGGAACAGGTATATGAATTTTCTTGATGGATTTCTAATAGCATCCCTCTTCGGCTTTTAACATTGATTTTAATTTGCTATGTTTAGTTCTTACTAGGATTTGCCTGTGAGACTCTTTGAGGGATGGGAGACTGTGACTATTTGGAAGATGGGTTCTGAAACAAGCTTCATTATTGCAGAATTTTTCTCACTTGTGGAAAAACCGCCACAAATTTTCCAGTTAGCCTGGCAGCTAATTTTCGAGCCTTCACTGACACTGTGTGGCAGAGGTAGGAATAGCAGTTGTTTTGCTTAAAGCTTGTTGGATTTTAGCAGAAGAAAATAAAAGCATCAGCCGTGAGATGGCATTCTGGGATTGGGTTTGCTTAATAACCATTAGAAAAATATCTGGCTTGCGTGTTTTCTTTTTTTAGCAAAGTCATTAACTGCAACTTTGAGAGGTTTTATAAAATAAAACCTAAAATGCAGGAAATAATAAAACATACTGGGCAGGTATTTAAGTTCTGGTAGAGTACTAGCAGTCAGGATAACTATGCACATTCTGAGCATGTTTCTCAGTTTCTCTCACATTTCTCTCTGCCTTTTCCCCTTATTTTTAAAATTCTGATCCTCTCTTAGACTGTATTAATACATTCCCCCCCACCCCACACACTCACACACACACTTTCTTCCTCTCTCCTATTTATAGCTGGGAACATCAAAGGTTTCATAAAAGATTTGCCTATTATGTTAAATTGAGGTTATTCAGAATTACTGTTTCATAGGTTTTAGAGCAGATGCCTGAAAAGCTCAGTTTGGGCCACTACGTTGTGCCCTGTGTAGGCATCTGGTTAACTCTGTGGTGTCTCCCAAGTATTTTAGAAGGCTGATGCTGGTCTCATCTCCTCTTTTATAATTTTGGAGTATTTTAGGGTAAAATACATGCTCAGCTGGGAATCTTTGCTACCTTTCTCTAGCATGTTTCTTTAGGGTTATTCAAGAGCTTGTTGCTTCCACCTGAGATCATAGAATCAAAGAATTGTTTCTGTTGGAAAAGACCTCTAAGATTATCAAGTCCAACAGGCACCCTAAGAGCACCATGGCCATTAAACCATGTCCTGCAGTGCCATGTCCACACATTTCTTGAACACCTCTAGGGACAGTGACTCCACTACCTCTCTGGGAAAATGCATGTGTAAAGGAGTTAGAAAGAAGAGTATACAAAATTCTTTTGTTCTGATACTTAACTACCTACAACATACTTGACAGCATAGTCAAACTATTTTGCACATCTAGAGCATCTTTCTTGGTGATCTATGAGATGTGTATCAATGAAGCTATTGCCTGAGACTCATGAATAACCTTGTACTGCAAGAGACTGAGAAAGCCATCGAGTCTAGAAGGTATATGTTGAACTCCCTTTCTGTGCTATTCAAGTAACTCACAGGAAATCCTCACAGCTCTGTTTAGACTTTCACTGAAAGAAAACGTGACCAGTGCTTCTGCAGGTTGAAAACAATATTGCAACAAGCAGAGGGCCACGAAGTGAGGGAAAAGCCGACTTGTTTTTAAAATTCTTTCGGAGGTTTTTTACACAAACTTTTTTTTCCCTTTTCTTTTTTTCCCCATAAATTATGACGGTAGTATGCAAACACACTAATTAAGATGCTCTTGTGCTATGTTGCTGTACCTAGAATGGAAAATGTTCTATGCTGCAAAGGATGGATAAAGCCAAAAGGGGAAACACACAAGCATAAAAAGAGAAATCTAAAGTAAAAAACTATCTAGCTTTTGTGTTTTTATTTTGTTGTTGTTGTTGTTGTTGTTGTTGTTTTCCCTGCAAAGTATTGCTTTGTTCACCTTACAGGTGCTTTTTGCACCCATAGATTAGAATTCAAAGGAGTTCAGAACTACCTTCTGTACATTGTCTTTCTTGAATACTGTTGTTCCCTGAGGAGCAGGAGACATAGTCTTCTATATTTCTCCGAGGAACAGCAGGTATCAGAGTTCATCCAAATTCTGTCAGCATTAAGCCGGTGTATTCTGGAATACTTAGTACAGAGCCAGGAATTAGGAGTCCAAGTTTCTTATTGTGTCTGATTTACTATGTGGCCTTCAGCGATTTCTGTTTCACTTTCTTTGCACCAAAGATGAAAACGGTAATGTGCTCTTAGCTTTCTGGGGTATCATGAGATTTCATTTGCTCATACTGATAGACAGCTTTGAGTACAACATGCAGAATGCCATGCATTGGTTTCTGATACAGTTTGCTGATAATGAGATTGTTGATAATGATAATGGCCTCACATTTTTTAACTTGATGGATTTCATTTTCTAGAAGTAATGTTGATGTTCAGGTGTTTTCCCCAGACACATTAGCACAGGTATGAGAACAGACCTTGTCAAAGAGCACACATATCTGCTTAAACCTTGCACCTTTAGGCACTGACATCTTTGGCTGAAATGACACAGTTATCTGAATTGGGTAGAATGCAGGACTGTTAAAACCATAGCATGAGAACAAAGTAGCCAAACTCTGAACTTTTAAAACAACTTTTATTCAGCTTTTGCCTATTGATAAAAGAAATTAAAAATACAGAAATTTATTGCCACATAATATCAAATTTTGCCTAAATACCAGACAGGACCATACTTTCAATATGAATCGCTTTCAAGAGATAGAACAATCCATAAATGAAAGTCCAAATCGTAAAATTTTTAATGTTGCAATTATTGAAAGTGAAATGGTGTCTGGATTTTTTTTCCCCACCAGCAATGCATTTCCTATTGCAAACAACATTTCGAAGGGGCAGCAATGTTTAACCTTCCCTGTTTGGTGGTGCCTCTGCATTGTCAGAATGTGAGTTATCATCAGTAATCACATGCACCAACTGACGATAATAAAACTCTGGATAGTTATAACTATCATGTAATGCTATAGAAATAATTACTTTAGTAGGTAACTTTAATCACTCATAGGGGAAAAGAATACAATTAAAATCATGCTTTCTTTAAGCTTTCAGTTTATAAGCCTTGCCTTTCAGATATCTGAAGCAACAGATATTCAGGAAGGAAACAATAGAAGAAATGGATACTCTGGTAGATATTCTCCACAACTGGTACAGGAACAGTAGAGAGGTTTACGGGGTGGCTTTCATTTGCATTTACAAAAGCATGACAGGTATATAGCAAAGATTAAATTTATGCAAGCTATAGAATCTGAAATCATGTCTGCTACATGTTAAAAGATAAGAAGAATATCTATTGTGGTACAACAAGGGGTTTAGATGAAACTTGGAACTTCTATCCTAAAATACAGTTGATAAAATTACCCCCTCTCAGAGAAACTGAAGGCCACCTAGTCTCTCACTCTCTCTTTGTCCTAAGTTGTCCCTAAATTACTTCACAAAGAATCTTCTCTTAAAGCTCTAGTAAGGTCTTGAATGAGTCTTCCACTGATTTTGATCTCTGCACTCTGACCACAAAGGTGCAACCCAGTCTGAAATGTCCAGAGAACTGCAACAAGGATGTTTGCAGAGATTCTAAATATGACTGGGGAAAAAAAGAAAAGTTCTGAAGCTGCACAGTCTGAATAGAAAACTGAGGAAAGATGTGACACTAGTCATTTTATATGTGAAATGCTGCTGCAGGGAAAAACTTCATTCCTGCCTGTGTGCAGGGGAAAAAAAAAAGTTCTATTAAAAAAAGTTATTTATAAACAGCAGCAAAAGAAAAGTAGATCAGGTATCAGAAGATTTGTTGTGTGAGGGTTTTTTTTTTGTTTGTTTGGTTGGTTTTTTCTGTTTTGGTTTGGGTTTTGGGTTTTTTGGGTGGTTGGTTGTTTTACTTATTTTTATAGGGAAGATAGTTAAACACTGCAACTCATTTAAGAAAGGCATGATATCTTCAAATGCAGCAGATTTTGAAATGTAAACTTGCCATCAGTGGCTTAGTGGTAATCTTGCTCTGTTTGTGTTATTCTAAAGACTTAAACAAAAAAAAAATGTGAAATAAAGCAATGTATTTTATTAGATCAAGTGATACAGCTGGAAGATAGACACAAGCTTTCCAGCACACCATCTTTAGGATCTAAAGAAGTGTCTGGTCTCAAGAGTTTATAAGCCTTCAAGTATGTGTACTTTTTCCCAGGTGTTTTATCTAGTTTAATAAGAGAATAGTTTAATTCTAGCTGATTCCATGTTAGATTTGGGTAACTTCTTGATGACCTTTCTAACTCTAACATCCTGTGATCTATTTAATATGTCTAAATTAAGTATAGCGCAGATTAAGGAGACTCTGATTCATCATCTGCACTTGCATGATAAATGAATTATTGTTTAGAGAAGAACCTTTGATGCACAATGAGTTGATCTGTTTTCTTACAGGAAGTATTATAGTGCTTCTGGAAAATTTTGTGCATTAGTTTTTGGATTTTTTTGGTGAATTAAGCTATTGATTGCTACAATGTCTCAGGGTTTTACTGCCAAAGTTATTTAAAAACTTACTTTTAGACTAGTTTCTCAGACTCAGTTTTTGGCATTTAATGATCATGAACTAGTGCAACCACATTAAAGGACTAATTTGCCTCATTTCTAAAAGCCTTTTAAATTGAAAAAGAAGGAACAGAAAAGTTATAAAACAAGCTTTAAAGTAACATCTTGTAAAGCATCTGCTACATGCTGCTTTTGATCACAGTAATCATCATCAAAAATATACCACATTTAAAATACTGCAAAAATTACATGTTACAGATTACTGTTACAGATTCTCTGCAGACGCAGTAAATATATTATGCCCAACAGTATATTGTATAAAATGATTGTTGTCTTGGTACAATTTACAAGATTCTATGTGGTAGCAGTTTGAATGAAACTTCACACTATGATAAGAAAAAGATGAATTTCTACAAGTGTAGATGTCCATTGCCATAGACTACAGCAAATGGATTAAGATAGACATGAAGAAATTTGTGTGAATAGTTAGTGAAGATAAGATGCTTTATGTATCAGATTATTTTGCATGCTGTGGTCTGTGGAAAACTATTTGTTGTGTACTTAGAGTCTCTCTACATGTTTTCTCTTGTCTCCACTCTAAAGGAAAAACACGTGGTTCTCACACTGAGCTACATATTCAAATATTCTCTGTTAAAAAAAAAAAAAAAGACATAAACATTTCCTTAATCCTGTGTTTTCCTGTTGAAATATCCCCTAAGTCATTTCCATCTCACTAACTTGCCTTTCTAAACTCAGTTTGTATTGCAGTGTGGAAGAACCATCACATGCGGACAGTTACCAACTATTTCATAGTGAATCTTTCTCTGGCTGACATTCTGGTCACAATTACTTGTCTTCCAGCAACATTAGTAGTCGATATCACAGAAACGTGGTTCTTTGGGCAGCCCCTCTGCAAAGTGATTCCCTACTTACAGGTATTATTTTACTGTGCTTTCCCTGCTACTGAAATAGGTATATCAGGGTCCATGTTGAGGATTAAAGGACTCTTTCACTTCTGAATATATTTATGGTTGATAGATATTGTTCTTAGGCCATCTGATTGTTAAGGCTTGGCTAAAACACTTTCTGGAATGTCTGAAGCTCTCTTTTTTTTTTTTTTTTTTTTTTTTTGTAATTAAAAGGGATATAAACCAATAAAAATGCCTATAAATAGAATTATGGTAATTTGTACTCTGTGTGTGGATCTAAACAGCTTCACAAGGGTCCAGGACAGCGAATCCAAACTTCTTAAGAAAATTTGGGCTTTCATATATGTTCAGTGACTTACTTTGATTTCTTTAGAAATAATCAAAGTATCCAGGTTCACTGGGAGCTGATCAGATTGTCTGCTTTAAGCACTACTTCCCAACACTCATTTACCAGTGGATTTAATTAGTTGTGAGATCATTTGCATCAAAATGATTGACAAATACCTTTTCTAAGAATAGCTGGTTAGATGAACTGACTGGGCATACTAGAATGACAAGTGCTTGTCCTTCCAGTCATTATAAATCAAAAGCATTAAGCAGAACTCTGAACGTATGCAGGTGATCAGCTCTGTGCTTCCAGCACAATTTATATTTTCAGCAGATACCCATATGGCTGAAGAGCCACTTTATCAAGGGCAACAGCTCTCTCCAGCAGCTATGTTCTCTACTTGGTGCAATCGAAATCACACAATTTTTGCTCAAAGCCTCCATTCTAGTGGAAGAAATGATGAAGAGAAAGTGAAATGATCACCTAGTGTACAGAGCAAAAGAGTAAACCCAAAGTGATTTTATTTCCTATAGTGAATAAAATGTAAAATTACTTAGTCTGCCTGAAGCTGATTGTTGTTGTTTATTTTTTTGTTCATGAGACCCTGAATCTCCATTGCTCCTGTGAAAACTGAAAAGGCAAAATGATGGTACTGATATCCAAATATGACATACAAAACAAACAAGCAAAATTGTTCTACACAGAAAAAAAAAGTCTAATTAGTTGTGCAGTGTTTTAGAAGTAATTTTTCAGAAAAAAACTTTTGCAAATTTTAAATTGCATAAATTTGCTCTTCCAGAATCTGACGCTGCTACACTTATTCAGTTTGTGTAGCACACTAATCTTTGAATTGTCCTGTTGGTTGCAATAGGACTACAGCAGATGAGGATATCTGTTGTAATTCTGTAAGAAGTGATGGGGTTTTTTGTTGTTTGGTTGGTTTGGTTTTTTTCTGGGAATAATTTCTATTTCATAATTACATGTAAAGAGGTAATTTTGTTGAAAATACAAATATTTTTTTAAAACTCTGGGGAAAATCTACGATATGTAATTTTTAAAGCTCTGAAAAAAATACATTTACATTTGCTTAATATTTCCTTTTCTTTAGACGGTTTCAGTCTCTGTGTCTGTACTAACACTCAGCTGCATTGCTTTGGATCGATGGTATGCAATTTGTCACCCTTTGATGTTTAAAAGCACAGCCAAGCGAGCAAGGAACAGCATTATAATTATCTGGATTGTGTCCTGCATCATAATGATTCCTCAGGCTATTGTTATGGAGTGCAGCAGTGTGTTCCCAGGATTAGCCAATAAAACCACCTTGTTCACGGTGTGTGATGAGCACTGGGGAGGTGAGTGTGTCATTGACCATACAGACTGAATTTGTACTGCTGTTAATAAAAGTATCTGGGCATAGTAAGATGCAGTCAGATTGTATAAACATATCACAAAACTTTCTTAATTATACAAGCTTTCCTAGAACTACTGTTTTTCAAATACTGTGAAATCCTGGGGTTTTTTGGTATTGTTAAGACTTAAAGTACATTTGAAACCAAGTTTAAATTAATGAGGCTGGCTTGCATATTGACCATGTTAATGTTTCCCAGAGGGTAGAAATGTTCCCTCCCTTAAATGCTTATGCTTATATAATTCTGTGAGTGATGGACATTGCAGGTTTACAAAGACTTCAGTGTTTAGCCTGAAGAAATAACTACATGAGAACAAAATTACCTGAGCTATTGCTTTTTCTAATTGCTGATCTATGACTCATCTTTATAGTTATCTCCTGAGACTTCAATGCAAACTGTATGTCATCAGAGAATGTGAAAAGGTGTCATCAATATGGGGTATTGAAATGGTCTACAATTTGAAATTTGTCATGGACAAGATCATTTAAATAATCCTGTAAATATAATCAGTTACAAATTATCCTGTCCAAGGAGTGCAATTCTGCCTTTCTGGTTAACTCTGAATCAGACTTGTTCTGCATCTGAATTCAGCTGTGAGAAATCCTAAGGGTTGCCAGGGATTAACTATGTCTGTTTTGTCCCTCTTCACAGTAAGTGGTATTAGCCACCCACTCAAATGGTTAAGACTCAACTCTGGTGGGCCTTGGCATAACTCCAAAGCTAACAGAGGGTACGAATTACATGCTGTGACTCTGACACTGGATATAATGACCATCAGTAAAACCATTATTCACACACAGGAAAATAAAGCCAAGTTTGCCAAAATATATATCTAAAAGGTGCCTCTTTAACAGCCTTGAGTCAGACTAAAACACAATCAGATTCTCTGCTAGAGCTGTCTCTGTAGAAGATTCCAGTCCTGTGAACAATTAAGATAAAATACAACTGGATCACCTGCACTTAATTATTGTGATAAATTATCTTAAGCAGCTTGAGGGCTCTTCCATGTGCTGTTTTGGAAGTTGCTCCCATGCTAATGGCCTCCACAGGGCCACCAGGGGATTAATGAGAAGACACTGGCTGTCACATTTCCTATTCTTTATCTCCTGCATCCCAGTTAGTCCTCTGGGACAAGACGAGGAGTCAGAGATGGCATTAGCTAGCTGGCACTCATTGCATGCAAAGATATGCTGAAAGTTTGGAGGTTAGAGGAAGTGTCTGCTAAGTACTGAATATTGTACTTGGTGTTCCATTGCAGAGGACACATCTGCTCTTTACTTCTAGTGTTTTTCTTCATCTGTGAGCAATTTAATATCCCAGTCCGCTGCTGGACGCTTCAGTATTTATGTGACTATTTTCTTTCACAGCATTCACTCCAAGTACAATCTGTGTCCATTCATTTTGGCTGCAGAATTAGTTATCCATCCCTTCATCCCTTCTAGGTTAATTCTGCAGCAGAAATTCTTTTAATCAGCCTAGGAGATGAAAATGATGTAGTAAATAAATTAAGGAGTCAGGAGAGCATTTCATTAGGGAATACAATCTCAGGATTTTCAGATCTGCATTGGCCACTTTTTGATTCCCAACAGGAAAGTGTTTCTTTTGAAGTACAGAGTTCATAGTAGCCTTGGAACTATTTTAAAGAGAGCCCCTCATTCAGTGATGCACTGAAGTAGTTCCAGCTCCTATGGGACTGAGCTGAAGCACCCATTATGCAAAAGAAAAAAACTTCTGTTTGTTTCCAAGGCTCTGCTCCTATGGGGTCAATTTGCCCAAAAATGAAATCTACTGATCTTCAGGGTGTCCTGTGAGCCTTCATTTGCATGTTTAGAGAGCTAAAAAAGGATGTAACAAAGACATATTTGTGCATATAATTAAGTTCTTTTTTGTCTGTGTGCCTTCAGAAATGAAGTGCAAACATCCCCCAAAATGTATTTATTTTTAAATTTATATTGAGCATGAAATTAAAGAATTAAAAATGCATTAAAGTTTTGTTTCATTTTACTGACAGTTAACAATCCTACTTTTATTTTGCTGCCTTTTTAATTAATTATTCTTCTAATGATGATGTTACATCATTACTAGTTATTCTGATGGTGCATTTTATCTACCCTTGAAGTTAATTCTTTCCACTTTCCAATAATAGCTTAGCATAATAACTTGAGAAAAGAACTTTTCTATGTGTTAAGTTACAAGTAGGTTGCTCAAATTGTGGACCTGTTAGTAAATGTAGGTTTAACCATATGTTATCAATGAGGATAAAATATAATATATATTCCTTATCATTCCTTAACACTCATTAGGAGAATGACTGTCATTAGCTACAAAAAAAAAAAAAAAATCCATTAAACTGCATTAAACTCAAAATGCCTAAATACACCAAATTAGGCCAAAGCATAGAAGAGCCAGTTTTTCTGATGAAAACCAAGGTTTGAAATCATAAAAGCTCCAAAACAGAAGAACCAAAGAACATGGATAACAGGACAGCAGTTTGAAAAGACTGGTGAGCCTTGAGGACAGAAGAAGCAATAAAAAGCTAATACTTTGCTAATAGCAAGGAAAACAGTTACTTTTTTGTTGTTGTTGTTGTATTTCGTTTGCCTTTTTTGAGTATGGGAACATTGAGGATCAAAGAAAGCTAATTATTAAGGTAAAGAAGAAAGAAATTAATGTTCCCACAAATAAATCATATTTGCAAAGAGAAAGTGGAGACATAAACACTGAGTGCACTCCAGAGATCCTCAAGAAATCCCATAGGAGAGTCAGTTTAGGGGAAAGGGGATATATTTGGGTGTTTACTGCTTTATTTAGAACTGCATATAATTTATGTTGTCTAAAATTAGGGTCTGATGAAATCTTTGCAAAGCATCATGTACACCATATGTCCCAGAGATGTTAAACTGTAAATTGTCAGGCTTGGGCCCATAACAAGAGGGTGCTTAATGAGATTTTTCAAGGTGGTTTGGAAGTTTACTCTAATTCTGGGAACTCAGGGCCACTGAAACATCAGGTGCTATGGAGGACTAACAGGGAGCCATGTCCAGGAAAATGTCAGAGACATCAAAGCAGGAGACACCACTACTCACACATAGGTCCATCTTCTGAAATCTGATGAGCATCTGGAAGGAAGATCTGATCAGCACTGTGACACTTGGGCTCCTTAAGAGTGAAAAAATAGTGGCCACCCTGACTAATAATATTTCAAGCATGCTGTTGGAGAGCTGCCAGCAACTGCAAATGGAGTAATAGTTTAGCCTAAAACAGGGCTCAATTTCTTTTTAATTGTTTCTGGCATTTCTGACTATAAAATTCATTGCCAATTCTAGACCGAGGGCTTTTCATTTTCAGTACTTTCTAATAACAATATTTTATTTGGGAATACAGAAGGATCCAACATGTGACCTATAAAGGCTCACGTAAGGAGCCAGTGTTGGCCACAGTTCTATAATAGTCTGTAATTGCTATGTGCTGATTTTGATGATAAAGTGCCAAAATAAAAGAAAATTATATTAAAATGAGTTCAGCATGTGTCCAAGTAAGCTAAATATATTGTCTTAGAGTTGTTCACAAAATGAATTTTAGCCAAAGTGCATCAGCCAATCCCTTTGCAAACGATAAAAAGAACACAGAGATAATCCTTTCCCAAACTATATGACTGAATGGAAATGAAGGGAAGACTTTGTGTTCCATTTCCTCTTAAGCTACTCATAAAATAGTACAAAAACATATTGTCTTAATTCTGGAAAACAAATAGTTGGACATTTAATTAATACATGGAGTTTTATACATCCTTTTAATTGAAGTGATCAGAATTTAAGGAAAAACTTGTGCGACATTTTAATGCAGGAAAAAAAAAGATATTGATAATGCTAAAATTATGCTTGGTGTCTTCATGAACTGATAAACATAATATATCAGGTTTGAAAATGTAATTTTAGTATTAGCTAACTGTAAGTACTCTGACATAGGAACACAGTTTGGAAGGGTCTGTGTTGTGTGGTTGAATTTTCTCTACTATGGGCACCCACTTCCTAATATCTTTAGTTGTTAAGCTTTATTCTAAAAATATATTTCTATGTTGGTAAATCCAAAATTTTATATGTATCTTCCTCATGCAGGGCAACCTGGGAACATGTTATTGATGCTCAAAACACTTGATAGTCTTGTTGGGTTTATCTCTTCTTAAGGAAGCTGTCAAGAGTACCAGTTTCATTATGTACTTATGGCTTAAGGGAATATTTCATTTGCTAGATATCAAAATCTTTTGAGTCTGGGTTGTGTGTGTACATATGTATATGTATACACGTACATTTGGATTTACACAAATATAGTAAAATTATGGCAAAAATCCAGGTGCCATAGTTTCAGTCTTCCTCCTGACTTCACTGAACAACAGCCTATGACTGGAACACAGTGACAAGAAAGAGTTTTTAGAAAAGTTTAGACTTGTTTAATGACCCCTGCAGCAGAAGTCTTGTTCTAGCACACTGACCCTTTATCAGGTGGATTATAATTACACCACCACATGACTGGTGCTAAGTAGGAATGCTAATTTCACCCTAGTACAGTCCCCATGACAATCTGTTTGCTTTTTGTTCCCTTCTCCCTTTTCAGTAGAAGAGTGGCCAGTGATGTAAGAATCATTAATTTCTTCTTAAAGACATGGTTACTCCAGCTAAGAATGACCTCCTCCTGTCCTGAAGCCCATTAAGTGACCACGGAAGGCAAAGACAGTTTTCTCCTCTTCTGCTTGACAGTAAAAGGTTCAGCAGTCCCAGACAGGCAGCTGATATATTACCAAGACTATAGATTGATTGATGTTCTCATTCAAGGAGCCTGGAACTCACTGACTTGATAAATGAATGGTATCCCAAACCAGCCCTTCCTCCTTCTTGCTGCTGTGATTGTCAACAGCTTTAAAGCCTTTCTTTGGCTTAAGAAGCTAAACAGAGTCATGCATCTTAGGGAAAAGTTCTCCAAAGGGCTTTGCCCTGGGTGGAGGAGGGACAGGTTCCCTTTGATGTTTAGCAGCTGGCACTTTCCAGGTGCCTAAACTTCAAAGGCAAATGTTGGGATCTTCCTCCAACTTGGTCCATCAGTTCTTTGTAGATAGCTAGGCTCATTTAATGTTTTGCTTTACTTGGAATGCTAAATTAGAAGCCATAAACTCCAGATGGCCTTTTAAATATGTACCATCCTTTTACCTGAAAGGGGTCAGGATGCCTGCAGAGCACTGACAAGGCAGGTGTCACCTCCTTCTGAGCAGAAAGAATGTACTTTCAGCTCTGACCTCCCATGATCCCAGTAAGTCACATTACTCCAATTTCCCCTTAATCTCTCCACCTGTGAAGCATACATCTCAGTATTTCTCTGCCTAACAGGACTGCCTTGAAGCTGTATTTCAGGAATGCAAACCAAGTTTGAGATCACCAGTCAATATACAAACCCAAGTTTCACCAATTGTAAAAAAAACCTTACACCAAATTTTCTGCCTCCCCAAAGGACATTGACAAGAGCTAGTAGCTGCAGCTGCTAATTAATAGTTGGTAAGCTGGTTTGCTATGGGATCTTAGTGCAAGTAAGGAGCCAAATGCTGTTCATCTGAATTTTTGCTGCTTTGATCAAATATCAATGGCAACATCTCTACTACACTTCCTGCCAATGAATATGGGCTGGGTTTTTCTACAGCAAGTTTATGTTTCCCTGATACTCAAGTTTTTCTGACTGGTGAATGAGCTGGCACTTTCAGGCCCAGAAGTGAGTTTAATATTATGAGTCTTGTTCTGAGGGTGAGCATGGAGTTACCTTGATAATGTACTCCTCTCTGTTATGAGAGTTACCAGCCAAATCTTTGCAACTGGTTGGAAGCAATGTTCTTAAAAGTTTTTTTTGACTGAAATGATTCTATGATTCTGTGATCTCCTTGTTCTTCGGGCATGCACAAGAACCTCTTTTAATAGCAACCACAACCTCAGTCACTTTAAGAGGCAGAAAATAAGTTTGATTCAAAAATGCAATGTTTCTTTCTTTCTTTCTTTTTCTTTCTTTTCTTTCTTTCTTTCTTTCTTTCTTTCTTTCTTTCTTTCTTTCTTTCTTTCTTTCTTTCTTTCTTTCTTTCTTTCTTTCTTTCTTTCTTTCTTTCTTTCTTTCTTTCTTTCTTTCTCTTTCACTTTCTTTCTTTCTCTTCTTTCTTTCTTTTTATTTCTTTCTTTAGTTATCTTTCTTTACCTCTTTACTTCTTTCACTTTCTTTCTCTTTCTTTCTTTACTTCTTTCTTTACTTCCTTCTTTCTCTTCTTTCTTTCTTTCTTTCTTTCTTTTCTTTCTTCCTTTCTTTACTTCTTTCCTTCCTTCTTTCTTTCCTTCTTTCTTTCTTTCCTTCTTTCTTCTTTTATTAAACCCACAATCAATACAGAATTTTAGTTGCAGATTATATCATCTTGGAACAATTGAAAGTTCTGAAATTTAACATAAATACTTCTTCTTTAGTCAAAATGCAATGTATAGAGTTGCCACTTATGGATTGCACAGTTTCTTTTTGGCTACTTATTGTCTCTCTCCATAATGCTCATTCTTTTTATGAGGCCATCCATAATTGTTAAGTTGTAATTAATACCAACATTTGGTAATACCAAACTACATTTGACGATGCAAAAGTGAAAGCACATGATGCTGTAGTCTACATTCTCTGTTTATAGGTAAAAGCCTATCAGTTTACCCTGGGATGCATAGTAACCTTTGCAGAATTAAACCTAAAGGTAGACAACCTGATAAATGCATCAAAGATGAGGTAGCTTGGATAATTAGTTAGCTATTGTTAGATAATGAAATTTTCTATCTTTCACTGATTTAATAAAAAGCAAAGCTTCTTAAGGCTTCAAACCTAAAGTAATAATGTGATATGAAAGAAAAAATGTGATATAAGAGATGCTTGAGATAAAAGCATGTTTATAATAGAAACAGAATCTGTACAGAAGTGATTAAAAAATCAATCCTGACCATAATATTATAGGATACATCTTCTATTATAACCTATTATGTTTGAAAAAATAAATATGTGAATAATTTGTCTTAAAGTGATTTTGGAACATATATATATTTAAATGTACTTGTTTGAATTCTCTTTTCAGCTGAGGTTTATCCCAAAATGTATCACACATGCTTTTTTCTGGTGACATACATGGCACCACTGTGTCTTATGGTGTTGGCCTATTTGCAAATATTTCGAAAGCTGTGGTGTCGCCAGGTAAGTCACTTAACACTATCTCTATTTGCTTGCTGTTGTGACTATATGCGGATTCTTGTGTACAGCCTTCTTCTCTGTATGCGTCATGTTCACACTTAGGGTCTGGAATTTTACATCCAGCGCTGTTGTCATGTTCAGTGACACTGCTGGCTTGTGGCCAACTGAGATGCAATAAAAAATGAAGGCAGTCAGGATGACTGTAAACTGCTTCTTGCTCACATCTGTAAAGGGTATAGAAGGAGAGAGATAAAAAGGCAACAGAAAGACTGATTATAGGCAGAAGAAAGAGCTTTACCATTGTATCTGACATGCTTACCAAAATAATTTAGGTGACCTTGTTTATACCACTAAAATCTCCTGTAGCTGTCAAAAGTTAGGATTGAGCTTCCCATTTTGTTAATAGTCTACAATAGTTTATTTTTATTTTTCATTCTACAAAGTCTCAAGTTCATAGCAGATGCAATCTGAACAAAAGTTAGACTAGAAAGTTCATCTACCAGAACTGTGAGAGTGGAATTCCCTGATGTGAAGCTGACTGTAACCAATAACATCTGATGTGAATAATTGGCAAAAAAAGGGCATACATTCTTAAGTGGATAACTATTTTTTCAAGGTTAAAATTAAAAATACAGGAAGCAAATCTGAAATACTAAACAAAAAAATCACAAGCAAGCAATCACAAAAGGAACTTTTGAATTGAAGTGACAAATACAGGATGACCTTTTCCAGGAATATTTTCCTCCTGCAACAGTTTGAAGTGTGTCATCTCAAGAATAATTTTCTGGGCATGAATAGTTATCTGTCGTGCATCAGTCTCTGGTTCTCTCTACTGTCTTCTTCTTAGTCCAAGATTTATCTAAAGCTGTAGTCCTCTGCCATCCCTGCTCTGCCATCCTGTAAAGGACAATAAGCTCATCCCATTAAAGACATGATGCAAGGTATTCCCTCTCCTATTGTCTCAAATAGCTCTAACATTGGCTGACATTTCCATCAAAGATATCGGCATGAATAATTTCTTTCTCACTATTATGCTTGATACCATCCAAATTTGAGGCTGTCTGGGCCAGGGCATAATATCTGCCCTGTCAGGAGCGTTATCAATTTGGCTGCAGACATCAGGCATCTTTCTAAGTGCAACAGGTGTGCCATAATCAGTGATATAAAGCAAACAAATGCAGTGCTTTAAATGGATAGATAATAGTTTCAATTAAGAAATCATTCTCTTCACCAGAACTTCAGTTAATTATAGTGATCCTATTTCAAAGTACAGTAAGCCTTCCAAATGTACATAGCAGAAAAACACAGCAAGCAGTAGATGCTCACTATGCCTTACACTTTTTCTATGAGTTCTTTTTGTTTTAAAAGGGAGTGTTGTGCGTGCAAATTTTCAAGTAACTAAAAGGTGAGATAGATTTACAAGCTATCCTTACTGTACTTTGTGTAATAGCTCTTAAAATTACTGGTTGTGTCTTTCAAGTAGATCTTTGAGTATAAGCTTTACAATCTTTGAATTCATCTTTGTAAAGACAAGCACAATCATGCCACAACTACCAGGGATTTTGAGTAATTTATTTTAATTACTAGCAAGGAATACAGAAGGCTACGTTCTCTTGTGGATTTTAAGTAGAAGTCACTTCTGAAGAAATAAATAGGACTGAATGGATTTATGATGAAAATTTTGATACTTAATTTATATTACCAAGTTCTGTACTGTATGCTTCAATTTACTAATGTATAAATGCATTGACACTGAAGCCTACTCATATTAATAACTAGGAACCCTACCCATTTTTATTTTAGCAGACGAAATATACCCTACCATTGTTTTGCAATTTGCCATTGCATTTGGATTTCCTCTGGTTATAAACCCCTTGATAATAATTTGCAGTGTACAAGAACCGTGCATAAGAAAATAAATTCCAACTTTTATTACCTGTTTGGACACATCTAGTGGGCTTTTAGTGAGCCATCAAAATTGTATAAATTCTCCACAATTATCTCTACAAGTAATTCATTACCAAAAAGCAAATATATGCATTATGCTGGCATGTGTATACTTGTATACATATAATCATAGAAATATTTAGGTTGGAAAGAACCTTAAGATCAAGACCAACCATAAATATGGCACTGCCAAGTACACCATTAAGTGATACATCTATATGTGTTTTAAGTACCTCCAGGGATGGTGACCCAGCCATTTTCATGGGCAGCCCACACATAGACACATGCACACCCACTTCTGAAGTGTTATGCTCCTTAAATCATGCCAGTTCAGCTATGCATCTGTGGGCATATAGCTCTTCTATTGTTTTTTTCGGATAAAATTCTTGCTGTGTTACTACCTACTGATGTAACAGTAATAAAGGACAGGTATATGCCAGAGAAAGACTGAAGAAAACAGGGATTTTTTGAAAGGCTGTTGATACAAACTCATGAGGACTTAGCAAATAAATATATAATGCAATGAGATTATACAATATACAGTCATACCTTTGATCATCTCTTGCTGTTAAGGACTGACTAAACATGAGAATATACCCTTCTATTTACATACACAGGTACAGACCATCACAGAATCACAGACTGTTGGGGATAGGAAGGGACTTCGAAAGATCATCTAGGCCAAACCCCCTCCCAGAACAAGGTCACATAAAGTAGGTCACACAGGAACACATCCAGGCAGATTTTGAATGCCTCTGGATAAGGAGACTCCACAATCTCTCTAGGCAGCCTGTTCCAGTGTTCTCTCACCCTCCCATTGGAACAGTTTTTCTTCTTGTTCACATGAAATCTCCTCTGCTGCAGCTTACATCCACTGCCCCATCATCGGACATCACTGAGAAGAGTCTGGCTCTGTCCTCCTGACACTTGCCTTTCACATATTTATAAACATTATTGAGATCACCCCTCAGTCTCCTCTTCTCCAAGTTAGAGACCCAGCTCCTTCCTTTCCTTATAAGGGAGATATTCCACTGCCTTAAACATCTTTGTGGCTCTTCACTGAACTCTTTCAAACACTTCCCTGTCCTTCTTGAACTGAGTGGCCTAGAACTGGACACAATATTCCAGATGTGGCCTCACCAGAGCAGAGTAGAGGGGCAGGAGAGCCTCTGTAGACCTGCTAGCCACAGCCTTTCTAATGCATCCAAGGATGCCATTGTCATTCTTGGCCACAACGGCACATTGCTGGCTCACGGTCATCCTCCTGTCCGTTAGGACCTCCAGGAACCTTTCCCTTACACTGGATCAGTCTCAAACCTATACCGGTACATGAGGTTGTTCTTTTCCAGATGCAAGACCCTACAGTTGTATTACATTTATTTTCTCCCTGCCCAACTCTCCAGCTTGTTCAGGTCTCACTGAGTGGCAGTACAGCCTTCAGGTGTGTCAGCCACTCCTCCCAGTTTTGTGTTATCAGCAAACTTGCTGACAGTGCACTGTGTTCCCTCATCCAGGTTCACAATTCTGAACAAGATAATGTTTCTCTTCATCTAAATTACATCTAGCTACTGTGAAAGCTGGTCACTGATTTCTTGAAATTAATCTTTGGCATAATCAGGAGGGAGAGATTAGGCTGAATTTCTCTGATTACATCTCCAATTCCTGCTCAATATGGCAACTTGGTATGACTGAAAAAAAGAAGGAAAAGCTCCTACAAATTAGAGAACAGAATACCAAAGTGCCTCTGATATGCCAGAATCAGAATCTTAGGCATCATATTATCTCAGTAGTACATGACAGACATTCAGCAGTACTGCACCCTACAACTGAGTACAGTAAGTCCCTTGCAAGAGGACAGACATGTCCAGGTATGAAGCTGATAATGCTGTTTTCAACTGCATGAGTGAGAACTTGTAGTAGGAGTAAGTGCATGAGGTTACTTTTTTTTTTGCTTTATGTCCATAGACACATTAATGAAAAATAAATGCCATAATATATCCCCTGTTCTGCTTCACAGATTTCCTGTTCATTACAACACAACCTTGCCAAAATGTTCCAGTAGCTGTAAATCAGATTTGATGGTGCACATAAATATGAAATTAAGGGCTTGTCTGTGCAAGGAAGCTTTTCACAAGAAGACCCCCAAACCAACATAGGAACTATTCTAGAATAATTCAGAATGTGTGTGCTTTTGTTTTAGAACAACCATTCCCTTTTTCGTTCATTTTTATTTCCTAAAATATAAAAAATTTCATTCCTTTCTGGTCAGTTTTTGTAGGTAAACCCTGATATTTAAACCGTTACAATACACAGTTTGAATTTTGCAGATACTTTTAAACATGAATTGTTTTACACTTGTGAGACTAGTCTCCCCACAGACAATTGCACTATGCATGAATGAAACTACATTTCTACACAAAAGGTTTTCATAATTGAAAACACTACAAGTGCCATTACAATAGAGTTCTCTGAGAAAGTCTTTGCCATCTATAGTCTTTCCTATTTGGCTGCAAGCAGGAAATAATTTTGAAGAACTGAAGCAAAATTGCTTCATTTGGCTTAGTTTATGTGAAGACACAGAAAACAAACCCCGAGATTTTTAATAGCATTTTGTTATATCTACCCATTGCAAGATGTCTTTGGCTGACTGACTTCTTCCTATATCTTGCCACTCTTCCATGATTCCCTTCTATTCACAGCTGTGTATTCATTTGGAGCTCTTTGCAGAGAGATCCACACTTCAACTCTCATGTCTTTAGGTGCTTCATTGTCATCTAGATATCACATAGGCTTTAAATTCTTGTTTTCCAGTGCTGAAAAGCTGTTTAGAGCCTTAACTTAGCAGCATATTAATGAGATAAACTGCTCTGCCAGAAAGCAAACCACTTAATATAGAACTTTGTATCAACATAATTGCAGCAACGGAGTTGGTAAGTGGGATAGCCTGAAGACACAAGCAAGGGAAGAAATTTTTAATATATTAGTTCATATATTTGGATAAAACACAAAGTTTTATGCGGTCCTTCAAGTGTGCCTGAAATTGAGTTTGTTTGTTGCAGCTATGTTGATTAATTTAATAAAAAAACTCTACTTCTCCCCACAAGCTTATGCTGTGTATGTCCGCTTGTCTGTTAGCTACCTGTGATGACAGTTTTTCAAAGTTCCTCTTATTTTGCTTTTCTTAGATCCCAGGAACATCTTCTGTTGTTCAGAAAAAGTGGAAGCCTCTGCAATCTTCAGCACAACCCCGAGGGCTGGGACAATCAACAAAGTCAAAGATTAGCGCTGTGGCAGCTGAAATAAAGCAGATTCGTGCAAGAAGGAAAACAGCACGTATGCTAATGGTGGTCCTCCTGGTTTTTGCACTTTGCTATCTACCAATTAGCATCCTCAATGTCTTGAAAAGGTAACATTTATTCCAGTATGTAAACACTTGATAAAACAGTTGAAAATAAGCATACAGTTGCAAAAAAGCCACACATATATATAACCTATCCATAGTACTTTAAAAAAGGCCAGAATGTGAAACCCTTGTTAGCAAACACTTCCACATGAAAATTATCTCCTGCATCTCCTCATTACAACTTGTCATTTACATGGGATTGCAGCTTGTTTGCTGTTAATATGTCCATGGACAGTGTATTTGCCTAAAGCAGCAGCTGAAGGCTAGCAGTAGAGTATTTTCTTGTGGCTTGGCTCTAAGTGCTGTGAAATGTTGGATTTAAACCCAAGCCCTGCCGTACACAGTTTGAAGACTTTAGGCTAACCCTTCAGTCTGCCTATGAAGTTATATTTTACCTTTTAACCTTTTTCTCTCCTCTTCATTTGAGATGTAATTATGTACACTCTTGTTTTTGTTCAGTGCCTGACAGGCTAAGGCTTCAGCATAATTATATCTCATGAGCCCTCTGGAATACTGATAAATAATGACACATAGCAGATCTGAATATCCAAAAAATGACCAGCCTGCTATTGGTGCTTGAGGAACATTTTAGCTTTAAAGGAACAGTTTCAAGTTGGCTATGAAGTCTTAAATACATTCCACTCAGTTCTGGCACTTTCCTGAGGGCTAATTTAGGTCTCTTAGTACACAATGTGGAACAAAAGAAGTATTTCCAGAAAGGAATTGAGGCCACCTATGATCTGCACCACAGAGGAACTGAACAGGCTGCCACAACTACGATAGCTGAATAGGCCCATAGTTAAATTTTCCCTTAGATGGCAAAAGTAAGCTGTAAGGAATTCAAGCAAAGCATGTTTCTCTGGAGGACAGATGCTGCTGCTGTGGCCTGTTTTGAAGCCAGTTCAGTGCATTTTCAGTTCTGGTGTCCTTGTTTATTAGAGAATGTGCCTAGAGACAGGAACCTCAGTGACATGAATAGGTCACAATCAACTTTTCCCATCTTTTCAATGGCTTATCTGACACCAGCTGATTTTGGTTACTTAGCAGAAAAGACATGCATCTGCACCATTGCAAAAAAAAACGTACTGAGGGACTCTGTTATGCTAAACCATACAGAAGGCTGAGGGATGGAGAGAGGACTTCATTCTCTCACAAAAGTGACAATATTACTATTGTATCTGCTTTTCTGTGATACTGCAAATAATCATCAGAGAAAAAATTAAGCCAGGAGTTGCCAAATATTTTTGTATGATTTCTAATTTTGCCATCTTTCAGGTTTACTTTTTTTTTTTTTTTTTTTTTTTTTTAGGGTTTTTGGAATGTTTAATCACGCTGATGACAGAGAAACTGTATATGCCTGGTTCATGTTCTCACACTGGCTTGTATATGCAAACAGTGCAGCCAATCCTATTATTTATAACTTCCTCAGTGGTAAGTTACAGTTACCTAGAATTCAAGTTTAATGCGTAGTTTGAACATAATGAGCCATAACAAATAAGATTAATGGCTATGTAACATCAGCCCAACTCCTCTGGTGGGAGCTAGATCTTCTTCTTGGAACAAGTTGCCTGAAGTATCCCATTACCTTCAGGCTATCTACCTAGAAGTAAACTAAACAATGCCAGGGCTTGAGTCCAAGTGCTTGAATTTGACAGTCCATGCCATTAATTTGGCAGAGAAACCCCTAGCATGACTTTGGACTGAAACCAAAGCCATTACCCTAAATACCCTCTGGATACTGTCTGGAAGGTAGCACAGGCCAGAGGCTGTCTTTAGTAGGCATTTTATATGCAGATATTGGGTTTTGGAAGCTGCACTTCTATGACCAGACTGCACCAACTGCTTTCAAGACCAAAGAATCAGGCAGGATGCTGTTGACTTACTAGTACAGAATTGTCTTACTTTGCATTTGTCTTATTTGGCTATGGACAGCAGAATCAGACCCTGAACAGGTGGTATTACAGTTAAATACAGGGAGGCAAAAGTCTACTGATACTCACTACACATTTGGCCCCTTCATTTATTTGTCATGTGCAACATGAGGATGATCTGAACAATTTATTCTGAGCCCCTAAAGCAGATGAATGGGCTGCTGAAGAGGTTGAATCTTCTTTCAAAATGTATCCGAGATGAAACACACATTAGCCATGCCATCTCATTTCACCTGTCAAGTAATGATTCAGTCATTGGTTTTGTTAGATATGTTATTGACTAACAGATTAACCGTGATATGATTCCATAAATCGTTCTAGTCTGTCCATTCAATCTATCCAAGAATAATTTAGGCTTCATACCACACCTCACATATCCTCTTATAAAAGTTATTTTTTTTCTGTATTTCTCCAAAGTCTTGAAATTGTGATTTCCTACTTCTGTATTAGAAGAAGACCTGGATGGTTGGGTTAATTTTGCTTTAGATAGCTGTTTTTTTCCTAATCTGTAAAGTTTGATGAAACGCAGTTTATACATTATAAGTTCTTCATGAGTCTTATTTGTGGTTGACAGGGAAATTTAGAGAAGAATTTAAAGCAGCATTTTCTTGTTGCATCTTTGGCATTCGCAGTCACCGTGATGAACGACTCACCAGAGGTCATGCCAGTACAGAGAGTCGGAAATCATTGACCACCCAGATCAGCAATGTTGATAATGTTTCAAAACTTTCAGAACATGTTGTATTGACCAGCATAAACACAATGCCAGCAAATGGTACTGCACTTATTATACACTGGTATTACACTTGTCCTTATGCCTTTTGATGCTGTGGAAGTAAAATTTCATTATGCATGCAACCATATTTGAATATGAGCACAATGAAGTGAGAGAAGAATGCTTACAATTAAAAAGTGACTCTAAGAAAAGTAACTTAGAAAAAAATATTTTATAGAATGTGCTACAACTTTGTATATTGATGGAACAAATTTTCTTTTCATTTATTTAAAAAGTGGAGTTGTAACTGGGAAGAGGGTAAAGTAATAATATTTTATATATGTATTTTCTTTGGATCCTTACTTCTTTCAGACTCCTAAGTAAATAAAGAACAGGTACCTGAAAGTATGAAAATCATTTCACTGGAGTTCCGATGTGTTTATAAATATCCATATTTTACTCAGAGCTAATCTCTGAAGTGGGGTATATTTTATAACAAATAATTGAACCAAAATAGTATGTAGAAATTGAACTGCCTGAATGTCCTTGACTAGTTCTAATTATCTACTTATGACACGTTCTGGTGTGAGTTGCGCTGATCAAGTAAGAAATCCACATTAATTTCTCACATTTTCTGTTCTTCTTTCTCTTGGATGAGTTATTGTATGTATTCAGGAACAGTTGTGAAGCCACTCTTGATTTTTTCCTACATTGGCTGATAAACAAACACGATCTGAAGTGGAGGGCAGAAGTTGTTCAAGCTTCCCCAGTTCTGGGTCAACAATTAGATGATTGTGCAGTTCTCTAGCTTTGTGGATGGATGGAAAATGGCATATAGTTTATTATTTGATATTTTTCCTTATATGCTGTATTCAGTCAGGACTTTGCAAGGCACTGCAAGTACAGAATTCATCCCTCATCTCCTAGAGATGTGAATGTTCCTTATCTAAAGTTACCTCAGACACTATAGATTATGACTATATAAGCTCCATATTGATAACAAAGAAATTGGTATCCCCAAGGAAACTTAATCTATTCCTAAAATGTATGTCTAACCTATCTCTGAAGAAGTCTGTTCTTTTCACATACTATGGAAGGAATGTTTGTGTCCTGAATTTAGGTTGCTGTTCTCCAGCAGCATTGTGATTCTTATACATATGGCAGAAGCAAGGTTACAGCCATGAAACTCAGATGCTAGTATGACTGTAGATTATTTTACTCTATTATTTGTCATCATTTTTGTCTCACTGCCTGTGTTTTGCTCACGGCCATGTGGTTGGACTAGATGATCTTTAAAGGTGTCTTGCAACTCAAACTACTCTGTGATTCTGTTATTGATTTGTACATGGGAAGCTGCAGTTCTCTCTTGGTCACAGTGGCATCTGGATAAGGAACCACTGGGCAATTTACCAAAAAATGCATATTAAATAAGTAGGAGAACAGAGAAAACATATTTTAAAGTAAGGAAATCAAGGTTTATGTGTCAGAAATCACCATACATTTAAGTCCAGAATTCTTGACTTAAAATTTGCAAGTGCAATTTGGAATATTTTATGGCTATTTTGTTAATAGATCATCACCCACAGTGTTCAGAATGACAATCATAAAGTGAGCCAGTCAGCTACCTGATACAAACATCAGGTACAAACAAAGTCTTTGTTTTGTCTTACAGGTATCCCAGCTATAATCAGCCCACTGAAATCAGTGGAACTGCATCTTCACATACCAGGGATAAACATGACTTCAAATTTGGATGAAGCTGTGAGGGCTTCTGCGGATGATTCTGGTAACAAAGAGAATGCAGACTGGGACAAGTTCATCCCTAGCATAACTAAACTTACCTCGACAGAGTTACAGCAAGGATGACTGGCTCAGTTCATGCAAGACCACCAGAGAATGACACATGCTTTTAGCCTGTTACAGACTACAACTGGTCAAAGGGATTCCTTCAAAATGACTGCCTCTTCTTTTTCTTCTCAGTCTTACAGAAACCTACTTACCTCAGTATGAGCTAAAGAACACATCTTTACAAGTCTTTTTAGATTGGATTGTATCATACTTTGTAAATACTGTAGATATTTATTTTTATATATTTTAGATGCTGTGGAATGATCTAAAATGTATCATATAAAGAACTCCAAGTATTTGAAAGAAGTCTCAAACATTATTTATTTATATCTTGTTTCTATAAGTGAGTGACTTATTTATAAGGAATGCTTACTTATGCACTTGTGGTATTCCAGAATTACTTTGCACTACTTTTTCTGTTAATTCAGTATGGTAAATACTACATTCAGTATGGAACTTTCACATCAGATTGATTTGAAGACATTCCAGGTTACCTTTCTAAGGACAGGTGTTCTAAGACATGAACCCGAAGTGCTACAAGCCACAAGTTTCCATAAGATTACACCGAAAGTGTAATTTTTTTTTTTTCAGATCTGAGTGCCTAAAAAGCAACACTTAAAACTTATGTGATGCTCACAAGTGCTATAAGCTCAGAAGTCCAACTCAGGCCAGAATTCCTACTCAGAAATAACAAGTGTTAGCACCCCTGAAGAACAGACTATTTTAGGTTTTGTATGTGTTACTCCAGAAAATCTCTGGTGATCTTTGAAGTAGAAAACGTTGGATATCTTGCTTGCTTTCACAATTTCACTCTCTCAGCTGCCACTTAATACTGGTGATATTAACAGTTAACAGATTTATATGCAAGAAAACATTGACTTTTCAACAATTGGAATGTTTCTCTTTGGAAGTTATAAAGGTGATATCTCATGGGAGCAATACTCATATACCCACTTATCCATTTTCCATTTATGGGATAAGCTCCCTGGCCTGGGGCTTCCTATCATGCACTGTAATTATTCTTCTCAAACATTTAAGAAGGTGCATCATTGGAGACTTGGTGTAATAGGAGAGCATGGCCTACTGGTTAGAAAGAGTGTAACCTATAACCTGAGCTACAACCTCCCTAGGGCACAACTCTTGCATTTCAATTAAGATTTTTCAAAAGGAAGGCTAAGATGGAAGGAAGGACTTGTTTTTCAGTAAAAAACATTTCACAAAGAAAGAACACATTCTCACATGTGCAAGTGTTTCTGAAAAGCCGGTTATTCACAGACAAGTTGTTATTTCATTAACCTATGTAAATACTTTTCCTACGTTTTACTTTGACCTAATGTTAGGAGATGTAATATCATGACAGCTGAAGTTTTATGAAGAACTTAATCACTTTATGATTTTCAGACTTCCCCAATAGTTGTTTTACTTGACGTCATTGCAATTGCATTGAGTTTACACTAGTGTAAAGTGAGAGGAAAAAAATAATTTCATTTGTTTGTGTATTAAAGTTTTCTCTTTGTATTAAAATAGGAAAAGGACAGTATTCTTTTTCTATTAAAAATAATAGGGAGAAAAACCTAAATTAAAAGAATGTTTAAATGTCAAATAAAATCAAAGGAATTCTTATATTCCTATGTGTAAACTTAGTTTTTGAGTATAGCTATTATGTCATCGTTAATTCAAGAAATTATTTTACTTTGTCTCTTCAAAGAAAAGAAAATCCAAATAACTGTATGCAGCGAGATTTGATAGCTATTGCATTTCTTTTTCCATTAGAAGGCTATTTTTGCTCTTCAGACGCAGATATCAAAGTATTCCTAAACTGTGTGACAAGATATAATTTTTCTATGATATTTGAAATGATTGGATAAGCAGCTGCTGAACTAAAAAGTTACAGAAGTGAGAGAATGAAATTTGAAGTCTTCTAATTTTTTTCTTTTGATATAAGCAAACAAAAATTCAAAAAGTTAAAAGCTAGTATAGGAATCTAGCTGAAAAATAATGATCAGTAATCATTTAATTGTGCCATAAAATGTTGCCTCAACCCACCGCTGAAAAATGTTGATTATATCAAAATTTTGTAAATCTATACCTCCATTTCAGAAACTGTATTTTTACTTTTCCTTCAACTGAGGGGAAGAAAGTAAAACTTTGTCAGTATAAATGAGGAGTATGCATACTTTTCAAACATAAAAGTTCATGGGGAACTGTGGAAAACCTCCAAAATTCTCATGCTCTGTCACATGTGTTGCCCAGATCCCTGTGAGATGAACAATGGGTGCTGGTGGTGACATGGAAAAAACAGAAGTAGCATCTTTCTAAAAGGGGTTGAATACCACCTGTCAACTCAAATTGCCTTCTTTTTGCTGCTACCTTAATGCCAGTGGGATAAATGGTGTTAGTTAGTCTAAGGTGACAAAACCACTAAAGGTCACTAGTAATTTTTGATTCCTGCAGTCCCCAGTGACCTGTTAGAAATGAAGGTTCTAGCCTTAATTTTCTCTTTTCTGGGAAAAAAAAAATCTCATATATCTTTTCTTACTTTCACTTAGATCCTGAACATTCTTAGGAATTTCTTTTAGACATAGATTTAATGCAACAGTACTTTTTCTGTGGAGGATATAAATAAAAGAGGACAAAATAATTGAGAAATTATTCTGGGTTTTTCTCTGGCAAGATTTTTGTTGTATAAATAGCACATCTTTGAGACATAAGTTATATGATCAGACCTCATCTTTGATTTAAAATTCTGAGAGCAGGAAGAAAATGTTAACTAATTCTTGCCAGAAAATGTGGTTATCAAGCTAAAGATTTGTTAAATATGGTTATCAAATTAAAGATTTTATTATTTTGATGAAAGATTTTCCATTCCAAAATTTCTGACTTTTTGAAATAAATATTTTTTATGAAAATATTCAAATGTATTTTTTTTCTTTTTTAGTTTTACAATATATGAGAAGTACATAGACTTTTTTCTTCTTTAGCTCAGATATATTTTCAGGCATAATTTCATCAGAAAATCACAGACATTTAAAAATCTGTTGTCTACCTGTGTAAAGTAGTGGTGGAGTTTTTGCCAGTCCTAGGTCTACTTACTACAGAAATATCCAAAGATTTGGATACATTCAAAACTTTATCTAACAGGGTAAGATATTAAGAACAATATGGATTTTAATGCCTTTTGCATGTGACAGAAATTAAAGCATCTTAAAGAAGCTTCCAGGTTTCTTGTCTATCAAAAAAGTTCAAGTGAGGAATAAACATTTCTTATACATTCTATAAATGTCAAAAATTATCTGAAAGCTGAGCTTTAATTAGGTTTTGTTCTAACATTTCCTCTAGCTGCTCAGGAGCACAAAAGTGGATTTCTCAAGTTTTTGGGTTTCTTTGCTTGGTCATAGCATCGTTGGACACACTGGAGTTTAAATCACAGCATATTTGTTCCTTCGCAGTCTTGGAGGTCTGTCATCCTGATCTCCTTTCCTGTTGTCACTCTAGCGATAAGCTTGTGCCATGCAGTTGCAATGACTGTGAGATAATTTCTCCCCCTCTCCACCTCCTAAAAGGCAATTTTTATTTTTCTCCTTTTTCTTCTGGACTGCATAGAGGGTACCATCTCATTATTTGATATTAGCAAAATTGATGCATATCATTATTCTAGAGAGTACTTCATAAGAAAGAGAGGGCACTAAATATTAGCTTAACTCAGCCCTCTCTGTGAGATGCATCACACTCTGCTGCTGCACATTACAAAGGATTAATGCCAAGGTAGATTTACTCTTCCAACCTAAAATTTGTCTCACAGCTAAAATTATATTACTCTTTCAGTCTATTTCTTTTACCTTAAAATAAGACTTTTTTTTTTTTTTTTTTTTTTCCTGGAATTTGAATATATTGGATGAAACAATATTTTCTTTGATTTGCATACACATTATACTAAAAAAAAAGTACTTAGCAAGTTTAAATAATGGTTGTAATAAATTAACTAAGTTAAAAATGGATTTTTTGAAAAAAGTACTTATACACAAGAATTTTCTGGATCTTAAAAAAAAAAAAAAAAAGCAAAATCTGCATTCAAGTTCTACTTTGCTAATAGGGACAGGATTTTACCCTATCTCTTCTAGCTATGCTGGAAGTGTGATGATGTCTTTTTATTTTCAGTATTCAAGGACCAAATCTAATTAAAAATGTTCTGTATGGAATTAAAAACCTGTGAAAACAAGGCTCACGAGTAGCATGTGGAAATAATAAGGATCTGTTGTTTACTCCTTCTTCCAGTGCAAAACCAAAGGGCATCCAGCTAGCAGGTGTATGATTGTATGCTTTACGCTTCATTTATTTTTTATTAAGTACCAGTCTCAGCTGCTGTATGGCAAACTGTTTTTCAATATATTTTAGGGAAACTCCTGAAGTTAGATCCATAGTCCAGTACGGGTCTAGACTATGGACTATTTCTTTGTTCCTCTGGTCTGCTGCCCAACATGCTCCATAGCTCCTCTCTTTCCGTAATCATGATCCTATTCTATATCTCACTTGCTGTTAGTTTGTCTGGATATCAAGCAGGAACTGAATGTAGGGGGACTGCCAGGTCCCGCGGAAATTGCCTAAGAACGATTCGTCTAGACACAGTCCAGTTTGGTGAGTATGGCAAAAAGAGAGGCGAGAGCAGAAGGAGTAACAACAGCAGCGAAGGACGCTCCCAGGGCTGAGGGTGAGGCGGCAAACTTCATCCGGTGCTCCGGACCGAGAAAGGCGAGCGGGGAGGGTGACAGAGCTGCCCTGCCCGCCCTTTGCCGGGCGGGGCCGGGGGCCCGGCGGGGGCCCGGCGGCGGGCGGGGCGCTGTCCCTACCGTGGGTGCTGAAGGGGCGGCGCCGCTCCGGCACCTGCCGCCCGGCGCGACTCGCTGGTCGCGGAGCTTCAGCAGCCCGCAGTCGGCCATGGCAGCGCTCCTCTGCCTCGGTAAGTGTCGCGGGAAGAGGGAAGGGAGACAGTCCCCAGCCCGGTCACATCTTCGTTTCTCCCCGCGCTCTTTCCTTGGCGGGTTCCCCTTACAGCTCCCTCCATAAGCTGCGTCTCCTGGGGAGCGTCAAGTAGGGGGCTGGGGGGGGGGAATGTTGGGGAGGCGGGAGCAGCTACCTGTCAGGGGTTCGTACTAGCCTGAGACGCCCAGGCCCTGCGGCTTGGTTCAGACGTCTCCAACCCGGCTCCGGGCAGTGTCTGAAGCAGGAGTTAGGGCAGGGCAGCAGGGGCGGCACTAGCAAGAAGTTGAACAAGCGAGGAGACACACAAACGGGATGCCATGTAAATAACAGCCACTTGTTTGCTGAGTGAAGAGCATTTCATGCTGGTAGTGCTACAAAAAGGTCTATTAACATTTTGTTTTGTGTCTAAATGGAGAAAAAGGGAATATCAACAAAGCTGGCACAGAAGGAATTAGTAGAAGAGAATACATTGAGACAAGTATATCTCAATTTCTTTTTTTCTTTCTTTTCATCTCTCTACATATTGTATACGTCTTGGTCTCTACCATCCCACTGCTCTAAACTCATATCTCACTGTTGAAAACATTCTGTAGGTAGTTCTGCCCCAGCTTTTGTTACAACAAAGTTGTCCTTTAACACTCTTTCAACTATAGTTTGCTTTTTGCCTTTGGAGATGGCTATCTTGGGGCTCTTACACTTGGATAGAAACCATAGCTTGGTTCCCCATTGTTCTTGGTTACCTGACAGGTAATAATTTTGCAGTCTTGGAAGAGTAATTCCTCTGTCACTTGGTTCTCTGCAAAATGGAGGTGGTAAAATGTCCTTCCCCAGCCCTCTTTTCTCTTGAGACGCCAAATTCCTCAGGGAATTCTACTCCCCAGTGAGCCAATAATGTCTGTATAAAAATACAAACACTAGGAGAAATCTAAATTAATGTAAAAATGAATCTCTCTAAAAGTTTTAGCTGCAAACTAACCCCAAACTCTTCAAGATAGGCAGTAGTGGCTGAGTACTCCAAACGCAAGAGTAAATAACTAAAGTGAATGACTAACATAATAACTGTTAATTTAAGCATTTGTATCAGCTGCAGTGCACCAGATTCTGAAATCATACAGGCCAGATGGTTTCATGTAGGCTTGCCACAGTGTCCTCTCCATACTGCTGTGGAAAAAAAAGACTCACGATAATATGGCATTGGATCTTTAAAAGCCCTTTCTTAGACTGAATTAAATTCAATCACAGATTATGCCAGTCTTTGGAAAAGCACCTCCTCCTTTTTTTGGTCAAAGTTTCCAGGTAGGTTCAGAGTAAAAACACTCTGAAATAATCCTATCAAAGGAGCAGGAGCTGCTGATCCTCTGCTCACTCAGGTCTACTTTGACTATTCATTTTTGGCCACTAGTTCTGAAAAGTTGTTTTAACAGGAGGGAAACAGTGTAGGGTCATTGTGCTTTAAACCCTAATAAGGTGTGTAAATCTTCCATCATGTTAGACCTACAAAATGAGTAAATGGTCATCCCACAAAACACTTTTTCATAATAAAGTCCCTGGGTTTGCCATTGTATTGCGTTATATGTATGCACACCCCCCTTTTCACCTGTAAGGTATTTGGCACTTTTTTTTCTCTTTCTCAGTAAATAGTGAGTAATTTCACAATTACAGAAAAATCTTTTGGGGGACAGTCTCAGGACTGACATGTTATAAGCAGCCAAAAATTGCCCCTATGTCTGCCCAGCTGCATGTTCCTCAAAGTCTAGTAGCAGGATCCATTTGTATCAGTCAGCCTTCCAGAGGGACCAACGGACACAGCCTAAAAGAGTGGTTCAAGTTGGAAATTATT